>NC_092096.1:49237511-49352511 GCF_045679555.1 Salvelinus alpinus | reverse complement strand
AGAAGCCTTTTGAGAGGAGCTGGAACTGAGCAACGAGAGCATTCAGTCACTCAGCCACTCTCCGTCTAGAGTGGTGGTAGTAGTAGCCTAGTACTGTAGCCAATAATATCTCCAGTATCATATGTTGATATACACCGCTACGAGTACCATTGCAAGTTGCCAGCACTTCTCGCTCTCTCCGCACACGCTCTTCCCTGGAAATGTATTTTGTTGCAATTTTGACGCACGCCCGAGAAACCACAACATCCGATCGTAAAGTAATCTAGTCACGGAACTTTACCGGAATTATGAACACACAGAGTGACTGGTGTTCGTGAGAGAGACACACACATACCTAATATTTACTGAAGGCTAATGTTCAGGATTTTCCTATAGCCTCTGAAGCCCCACCAATAGCTGTTTAATCTACGTGGTCACTACGATATCTATCAATCCTACTCTCTAACTAAATGTTGGCTATTGATTTGATTTCCCGGTCGAGGCGCATATTCAGTATGACACAAAACACACACAGGGATAGAGAGAGGAAATCAGTCTCTTTAACTTATAAATGCAATCACTGAAGAGCCTAAACACATAATGAAATAGCGAGATAAGGACACACACAGACAGACACACACACACTGTAGTCTCACCACAATAAAGGAATTTAGCCATCAAGTGTAGTATCCCATCCATATCCCTAACCATTTTGTCTCACTCAAGCACACTGGCAGCACATTACACACACATAAACTCTCGTGCCTCTCACACCCTCGACCCAGCTTCAAATGAGCGCTAGTGATCATTAGAACGATAGAATGAAAAGGTAGTTAACTTACTATGGGCTCCATGCGAGGTGTGTCGACTAGCCGCGGAGACACCAATAGCATCTTGGAGATAAAGTGGAAGGCGGCGACGCACCCGTTAAATCCACTTTGCTGTCCGGTCTATTAGTCCCCTCACTACAAAAAATATATATAAAAACCAACAAGGTCGTTAAAAAAACAGAAAGGTATAAAAACAACCTTTGAGGAAAAATAACGAAGTCTCTTCACAGTCGTCTTTGTCTGATAAATTGGTGTCGAGTACTGAAGACAACCGTTATGAATTTATAGGGCTACTACAGCCAAAATAGATCTAATTGTATATTCCCTTCAAGTAGAAGACTAGTTCATCCTTTCTATTGCAGTATTCGTCGTAATGATACAACGTCTAGTATCAATCTAGTCTCGGGTCATGCACTTACTCGCCAGAGCTGCTGGCTTCCTGGCTGGGGGGGGGGGGGGGGGGGGCGGGGTTAGCTCGGTGATAGGTTGATAAGAAGGCCAACGTCAAAGAGAGGAGGAGACGAAGTTGTTCCATTCGCCTCTCGGCACTTAAAGGGGACATTCCCACTTACTGGGATCGTCTGAGAGGGCAATCGTGTGCGCGCGCGCGCGCGCGTGTGTGTGTGTGTGTGTGTGTGTGTGAGTCCGTGTGTGTGTGTGTGTGTGTGTGTGTGTGTGTGTGTGTGTGTGTGTGTGTGTGTGTGTGTGTGTGTGTGTGTGTGTGTGTGTGTGCCCCTAGGGAAGGTTTCTCAGATGAGCGATAAAGAGAGTGACACAAATATCTGCAACACAAAGAGGCTGAGGGAAACCAGTGGTCATGGTGTTAAACAGTCTGCTGAACACACACACATTAGGTTACGATGATTGTGATTATACTCATTTAGTTATCGGTTTATTACATGTTATAATACAACATGATTAGCTATGTAATATAGTTGTAATACACCACTATTATATATGTGAAATGCTTTATAGTCCACTACTGTCAGCTTCATTATACTGTTAAAATATCTTTGTAATACCGTTTTAATAACAAATATCAATGAGTACATTTAAAAAAATATATAATATTTTCACTACAATTATTTCCTCACACTAAACCAGTTTTTTAAATATGCGTACAAGATTACTTGTATATGCATTTAAGATATAAAAAACATACAATACCCATGTGTGGTTGATAGATGTGGGGTAAGCTGATCCTAGATCTGTTCCTTTTGGTAATTGCCATGTTACACACGTATAGACTCTATTCACTGATGTGCAGTCAGTCAGTTATTATATTGATTTCATAAGAATATAACCATGTGCAGATTACAGATGTCAAGTAAAATGATCCTAGATCTGTACCTACGGGGGTAACATCTACCCTACCTTACTAATTGCCATGTTCCACACGTTCCTATGTGCAGCCAGTCAATCAGTTGACCTTGAGAGAAGGACCTTACAGTGTCAGCTTTTAACCAGGGTCAATGGAGACGTGTGTGGGTCTGTGTGTGTGCATGTGTGCATGTGTGTGTGCATGTGTGTGTGCATAATGACTCCAACCTAAGTGTATGTAAACTTCCGACTTCAACTGTTTATATATATATATATATATACAGTATGTCACGTTCCTGACCTGTTTTCTGTTAGTTTTGTATGTGTTAGTTGGTCAGGACGTGAGTTTGGGTGGGCAGTCTATGTTTTCTGTTTCTATGTTGGTTTAAAGGGTGACCTAATATGGCTCTCAATTAGAGGCAGGTGTTTTTTCAGTTCCTCTGATTGAGAGTCATATTAAGGTAGGTGTTTTCACACTGTTTGTTTGTGGGTGGTTGTCTTCTGTGTCTGTGTCTGTGTCTGTGCACCACACGGGACTGTTTTCGGTTTGTTAGTTTTATGTAGTCTGTTCCTGTTCATGCGTTCTTCACGTTATATGTAAGTTCGTGTTCAGGTCTGTCTGCATCGTTTATTTGTTTTTGTTAGTTTATTCAAGTATAGTTTGTTTTTCGTCGTGTTCTAATAAATCATTATGTATTCACAACCCGCTGCGCCTTGGTCGAATCACTACTCCTCCTCTTCGTATGAAGAGAGAGAGGAACACCGTTACAGAACCACCCACCAAATAACCAGAACCAAGCAGCGGTGTAACGGGAGGAAGGGACAACGCAAGAAGGAGGAATGGACATGGGAGGATGTTTTGGACGGTAAAGGTTGCTACACATGGGAGGAGATCCTGGCTGGAAGGGATCGCCTCCCATGGGAACAGCTGGAGGCACTGAGGAGAGCAGAGGCAACCGGAGAAGGGAACCGGCGTTATGAGGGGACGCGTCTAGCACGGAAGCACGATAAGCCCGTGAGTACTACCCAAAAATTTCTTGGGGGGGAGGCTAAGAGGTAGTGGGCCAAGGGCAGGTAGGAGACCTGCGCCCACTTCCCAGGCTAACCGTGGAGAGCGGGAGTACGGGCAGACACCGTGTTACGCAGTAGAGCGCACGGTGTCTCCTGTACGTGTGCATAGCCCGGTGCGGGTTATTCCACCTCCCCGCACTGGTAGGGCTAGATTGGGTATTGAGCCAGGTGTCATGAGGCCGGCTCAACGCGTCTGGTCTCCAGTGCGTCTCCTCGGGCCGGCATACATGGCACCTGCCTTACGCATGGTTTCCCCGGTTCGCCTACATAGCCCAGTGCGGGTTATTCCACCTCCCCGCACTGGTCGGGCGACCGGGAGCATTCAACCAGGTAAGGTTGGGCAGGCTCAATGCTCAAGAGAGCCAGTACGCCTGCACGGTCCGGTATTTCCGGCGCCACCTTCCCGCCCCAGTCCAGTACCAACAGTGCCTACACCACGCACCAGGCTTCCAGTGCGTTTCCAGAGCCCTGTTCCTCCTCCACGCACTCTCCCTATGGTGCGTGTATCCAGTTCGGTGCCTCCAGTTCCGGCACCACGCACTAAGCCACCTGTGCGTCTCCTGAGTCCGGTACACACTGTTACTTCTCCCCGTACTAGTCCTGATGTGCGTGCACTCAGCCCGGTGCCACCAGTGCCGGTACCACGCACCAGGCACAGAGTACGCTTTGAGAGTCCAGTGTACCCTGTCCCTGCTCCCCGCACTAGGCTTGAAGTGCGTGTCTCCAGTCCCGTGCCTCCAGTTCCGGCACCACGTACCAGGCCTACAGTGCGTCTCAGCCGGCCAGAGTCTGCCGTCTGCCCAACGGCGCCTGAACTGTCCGTCTGCAAAGCGCCGCATGAACTGCCCGTCTGTATTGAGCCTTCAAAGCCGCCCGTCTGCCATGAGCCTGCAAAGCCGCCCGTCTGCCATGAGCCTACAGAGCCTTCCGCCAGACAGGAGCCGCTAGAGCCTTCCGCCAGACAGGAGCCGCTAGAGCCTTCCGCCAGACAGGAGCCGCTAGAGCCTTCCGCCAGACAGGAGCCGCTAGAGCCTTCCGCCAGACAGGAGCAGCCAAAGCCTTCCGCCAGACAGGATCAGCCAGAGCCATCCGTCTCCGCAGCGCCATCTGAGCCATCCGTCTCCCCAGCGCCATCTGAGCCATCCGTCTCCCCAGCGCCATCTGAGCCATCCGTCTCCCCAGCGCCATCTGAGCCATCCGTCTCCCCAGCGCCATCTGAGCCATCCGTCTCCCCAGCGCCATCTGAGCCATCCGTCTCCCCAGCGCCATCTGAGCCATCCGTCTGCCCAGTGCCGTCTGAGCCATCCGTCTGTCCCGAGCCATTAGAGCCGCCCGTCTGTCCCGAGCCGTCAGAGCCGATAGTCAGTCAGGAGCCGCTAGAGCCATTCGTCAGACAGGATCTGCCAGAGCCGCCAACCAGACAGGATCTGCCAGAGCCGCCAACCAGAC
The DNA here is from genome assembly GCF_045679555.1 of Salvelinus alpinus. Classification (NCBI taxonomy): domain Eukaryota; kingdom Metazoa; phylum Chordata; class Actinopteri; order Salmoniformes; family Salmonidae; genus Salvelinus; species Salvelinus alpinus. The sequence goes on along the minus strand of NC_092096.1, from coordinate 49,347,862 downwards.
AGGATCTGCCAGAGCCGCCAACCAGACAGGATCTGCCAGAGAGCCAACCAGACAGGATCTGCCAGAGCCGCCAACCAGACAGGATCTGCCAGAGCCGCCAACCAGACAGGATCTGCCAGAGCCGCCAACCAGACAGGATCTGCCAGAGCCGCCAGCCAGACAGGATCTGCCAGAGCCGCCAGCCAGACAGGATCTGCCAGAGCCGCCAGCCAGACAGGATCTGCCAGAGCCGCCAGCGAGCCATGAGCGTCCAGAGCCGTCAGCCTGCCATGAGCTTCCAGAGCCGTCAGCCTGCCATGAGCGTCCAGAGCCGTCAGCCTGCCATGAGCGTCCAGAGCCGTCAGCCTGCCATGAGCGTCCAGAGCCGTCAGCCTGCCATGAGCGTCCAGAGCCGTCAGCCAGCCATGAGCGTCCAGAGCCGTCAGCCAGTCATGAGCTGCCGCTCAGCCCAGAGCGGACATTAATCCAGAACTGCCCCTCAGTCCGGAGCTGCCTTTCAGACCGGTGGAAATCTGTCCTTTAGTATGGTCTGATGGGTCCAAATTTGAGATTTTTGGTTTCAACCGCCATTATCTTTGTGAGACGTAGAGTAGGTGAACGGATGATCTCCGCTTGTGTGGTTCCCACCGGGAAGCATGAAGGAGGAGGTGTGATGGCATGGGGTTGCTTTGCTGGTGACACTGATTTATTTAGAATTCAAGGCACACCAACATGGCTACCACAGCATTCTAGAGCGATACACTATCCCATCTGTTTTGCGTTTAGTTTGACTATCATTTGTATAGCCTCATAACATGGTTAAAACAATAATGTTGATATCATGGATGATCAGTCCTTGCATCCATAGCTCTGTCTATTAATCTGAGAGTGGTTACATTTCTCCAGGCCCATCCCTCAGCTTTTTACCCAAACCATTTTGTTGTTGTTTCATCTGTGGATTTGCTGCATATTCTCAAGATATGAAAGTGTCACCAACAAGAAGGTAAACAACAGGCCTATAGCAAATGCAGCATATGGAATTCATTTTTCACATGTAAATAGCACTTTTCAGTAGTGCTCAAAGCATGCCATTCCATGAGCGCAGCATTTATTGTTCATGATCCCATGACAACAAAATCATAAACAACGGAGTAGGGCTGGCTAATAAGTTCTTCGTTTTGAGGTTATGCTCAGGTAAAACAATTTGAGTAGTGCTCTGACCTAAGACAGAGAATTTTCTACAATGATTAAATGTCAGGAGTTTTGAAAAACTGAGTTTAAATGTATTTGGCTAAAGTGTATGTAAACTTCCGACTTCAACTGTATATATATATAAATATATATATATATTTTTTTATAAGTCCAAAAATGGATGTAGCAACTACAGATTGCCCCTTTAAGTCTATCAAAAGTGTATGAGTTTGAGCATGTGTTCATTAGGCCTATGGATTTATTTATTTTATCAGCATGAATTAGATTGAGCAATAAAAGTTTTATTCCATAGGCTGGGATCTGTAATATGGTGCTGTTGCAGGAGCCCATTTTTCACTGGCTGTCCACTGGTTCAAAAACAATGATTGATAGGCAGCTTAAACTTCTTGAATTCAACCATTATTGGGTTCAAATACACATTTAGATTTGTGGACAGCCATCCACAGCAACCAAAATCCATAAGGAGCAAATAGCGAAATGAGTGAGCAGCAGTGTCCATCAATGCGCTATGTAGATATCAATAATAAATTATATCCGTATCGCCGTAGACTACACTACTGCTGTCATCCTTACCTCCAAGCGTTTATTCAAGTTGGATAATCTTTGGATGCCGACAGCAGTCGCACTATTGGAAGACATAGCTTGGACTGTAGCCTACAAAAGACTATTCTTGCTCTTTTACCGTGATCCATCAAACACATTTGGCGTGTCATCATAGTGGTCTCTGACTTGTGGTCAGACTCACTCTGGTGGAACAAACTTAAACTTGTGCCTTTTTTCAAAGCTGATTTGAATGTCATTGAGAAAACAGAGAAGGGTCAAAAAAGAAAATTCACCAAACATTCTTTCTGTATTTAAAAGTAATCCTCGAAGTAATCCTCTAGTTTTTCAGAAGTATCTGTAATCTGATTACAATATTTTTGCTGGTAATGTAACAGATTACAGTTACCGGTTTTTGTAATCCCTTACATGTCATGGAAGCTAGGGTTCAACGCAGACATATGGTCAAAACGAAGCTGTAGACATTCAACCAGCTGTATGGGGTCATAGGTTAGAGGTTAAGAAGGGGGTCCTGGTGTGTTTTTATGAGTGGCCAACCCCTGGTAGGTTTGGGTTGAAATAAGACTGGATGTGTCCTAAATAGTGCACTACTTTTGACCAGAGCCTTTGGGGAATAGGGTGCCAGTCATGACGCTGTTAGGGTTGAAATAACACGACCAGTAATGGAGGGGTAATGGGCGGATTATATTTAAACACCTGCTTTGAGAATAATATGAGTAAAAAGGGAGGAGGAGGAGTGAAAGGGAGGAGGAGGGAAAGGGAGGAGGAGGAGGGAAAGGGAGGAGGAGGAGGAGGGTAAGGGAGGAGGAGGAGGGTAAGGGAGGATGAGTGGGGACTGGGGAGATAGAGGATGGAGGGAGAGAAAGGATGGAAGGAGAAGGTGAGGGAGATACAGCAAGAGATGGAAAGAGAGAGAGGCAATAGAGAGTGAGCAAGATAGAGAGAGAGAGAGAAGGGTGGAAGGAGGTATGGAGTGAGGAGAAAGGAGGATGAGTACTCCCTGGAGAGGGATCCAGGTGGAACAGCAGTGGGTCTGGCACAGTTACAGCAACCCCACGGGACAACTGCGTGTGTGTGTGTGTGTGTGTGTGTGTGTGTGTGTGTGTGTGTGTGTGTGTGTGTGTGTGTGTGTGTGTGTGCGTGTGCGTGTGTGTGTGCGTCCGTGTGTGATGTATGAGGGGGGGCATGTGGAGCAAGCCAGCGGCATCATCAAGGAGCTCCACTGAAACAGAGAACGAGAAAATGACAGGCAGTGAGTGAACAAGAAAGAAAGAGAGTGAAGAAAAAAAAGTGAGAGAGGGATAAGTTCTCCTCTGTTAGTTTGGCACTCCGACTCTGAAGTCTGATCCAAGTCACAGACAAACACCCCCTCAGCATTGTACAGTATAGGCTACCTTACCCAACCTCCATACACTGAGGAGTACAGTATAGGCTACCTTACCCAACCTCCATACACTGAGGAGTACAGTATAGGCTACCTTACTCAACCTCCATACACTGAAGAGTGAGGAAGAGGGGTGAGGAAAAGGAGGGATGAGAAGGAGTGTTACTGGGATGACGAGCAGGGTAAAGGGTTGGGAGAGGTACAGGGTGTTAGCAGCAGAACAACTTCGACGTTTGACGTTTGGCAAACACGGATGAACGTCTAATTCTGAGGCGAGACTGCGAAAGCTGTTAGGTAAGGAGTGGCTCGAGGACGAGTGTGTGTGTGTGTGTGTGTGTCGCTCACATGCATGCGCTGCACTTGTGTGTCTGTGTCTCTTTGTGTGTGTGTGTGTGCGTGCAATGCTCGTTTGTATGTGTGTTTGCTGGCACTCTGCGGTAGCACTCCTGGCAGCTATACAAAGACAGGCTCTCAGTATGCCCAGGATAGGGGGGGGGGGGGGGTAGAAGAGTAGGGAGCATCCCAAATGGCAACCGATTCCCTACACAGTGCACTATTTTTGACCAGAGCCCTATGGGCCCTGGTCAAAAGTAGTGCGCTATATAACGAATAGGGTGCCATTTGGGACAGAGCTGTAAAGCCGGGACGGGGACGGGGGACGGGGACGGGGGACGGGGGGGGGGTAGTAGAGGGGGGAAATGCCAGCCCAAACGCACTGATCAACCCTCTGCACCTGGAGCCTCAATGGGTTAGGTTACACTGAGTCCTCTCTCTCTCTCTCCTCCCTCTCTCTTTCAGTGTCTAATGATCTCTCTCTCTCGTTCAATCTCTCTTTCTCTCTCGTTCTCTTTCAGTGTCTTCCTACCCTCTGTTTCTCCGTTTTTTTTAATGATCCCTCACCCTTTCCTCTCTCTCTTTCTCTCACCCCCTCTCTTTCAGTGTCTAATGACCACGCTCTTTTCTCTGTCTCTCTCCCTCTCTCTCCCTCCCTCCACCCGTGCCCTCTGTCCCTCTCTCCCCCTTAATCTCTCTCTCTTGAATCGTGTGTCTATAAACACACTTGCTCATACTCAATCCACCACTTACTATACATGTGTATACACTGCATAAGCTAACATTGACACACTGTGCTATTGAACTCTATCTGTGATATTTTCCTTGTCTAGATGACATAATTGTTTGTTTCCGAGAGCTCTTTTACTTGCCTACTACCACTAAACTCTTGCGTGTCGTGGCTTGTAGCAATAAGAGAGAGGAGATGCTGAAGGTATTTGCCTTCATATCTTTTGAGTCCGTTGGCATCATAATAAGGGCAGAAAAGTGAGGACATTTCAAGTTGCCTGCGTCGAATATTCCTCAATGCCAACATGTCGCAAGGCCGACAAAACAAGAGCGTGTCCGTGGTGCCGCGGGTCAGCTGGGAGTTCATCCCGGAATCCCGCCCACAATTGCTAATAACCAATCCGCAACTGTCCGACTATATGTGTGGAAAAGTGAAAAACTGAGGCCTGCGCCCGACCCGAACCTGCTAATATAGAAAATGCGCTGTAGGCTACAGTCAGAGATGGCGGGACGTTTTTACGACAGGGGTAGAGGATTTTTCATTTGCATGGTTTAGATATGTTTCTGCTTATAATTTCCGACATATTGGTAATGTAGGCTAGTTGTTATTATGCGTTGCACTAGGAGACTAAATGAACCCGTGCTCGCCGGAATAATGTCATTAATCGATAGAACGAATGTGGGACCAAAGGTGGGGAAAGATGAACGTTATGCCAATACTTTGCGACGTCGCGTCACTATTGACCAATCAAAAGCCCACTATCATTTCCAGCCCCTATTGGATTGGCTTTGATACCTAGCGCTACCTCGTCTGCATGCTCACTTGCTAGCACCAACATGAGGGCAAAGAAAGCGTGGCTATCAGAATGTAGGTGCTAAAAGGATCTCGGCCATTAAGCATTTTTTAAGGTATTGTTTTCTCGTTATTCAACCCACCACCCGTACGCCCTTGATCCAAACAATATTTATTTACCCTAAACCCGCCGCGGGGACTGCGGGTTATGAGTCAACCCGCACTTCACTAGTCTGTACTGTGTGTGTGTGTGTGTGTGTGGGCCGTTGCCCAGTAGTGTGTTCAGACACTCCCTGCTACTCCTCCACACACACACACGCATCAGGTTACACACACACACACACACACACACACACACACACACACACACACACACACACACACACACACACACACACACACACACACACACACACACACACACACACACACACACACACACACACACACACACACACACACACACACACACTCTCTCTCTCTCTCTCTAACTACCTCTCTCTCTCTCTCTCTGTCTGGCTCCAGTTGCCCAATAAATGACCTAGACAGACACTGGTGTGTGTAAGAGAGAGAAAGAGAGAAATATGATATAGATATATAGACAAGCAAGAGAAAGAGGGTGGAGGAAAAAGGAAGGGCAAGAAACAGAGACGGAGTGAAAGAGAAAGACAGACAGAGCGATAGAGAGCGAGAGAGCGAGAGAGAGTGAGAGAGAGAGAGAGAGACAGTGAGAAAGATGGAATGTTTGGGTGTCTTTAAAAATATGTTGATCCTCTCAAATCATGCCGAGTATTTGAAAGACGGGAGGTCAGACATAAGGGTGTGTGTATGCGTGCGTGTTTGTGGTTAGGAGAGAGGGTGCGACCACAGCTACACCACAGGCGTCATAACATCACTGCAACGCAAGATTTGTCAAGAAATTCTTAGTGCCAGACAGAGAGACAGAAGGAAAGAGAGAGAGAGAGAGAGAGAAAGAAGGGAGGCGAGAGATAGAGGGAGCGATAGGTAGAGGGAGGAAGAGAGAGAAAGAGAGAGAGATTATCTACTTCACTTGCTTTGGCAATGTTAACATGTGTTTCCCATGCCAATAAAGCCCTTGAATTGAATTGAATGGAATTGAGAGAGAGAGGAGGGGGGCGAAAGGGAGGTAAACAACAGAGAAATTCTGAACGTTGAAAATTATTACATTTCTGTATTGGATATACAGTATATATACAGTACCAGTCAAAAGTTTGGACACACCTACTCATTCAATGATTTTTCTTTATTCTTACTATTTTCTACATTGTAGAATAATAGTGAAGACATCAAAACGATAAAATAACACATAAGGAATCACGTAGTAACCAAAATTGTGTTAAACAAATCAAAATATATTTTATGTTTGAGATTCTTCAAAGTAGCCACCCTTTGCCTTGATGACAGCTTTGCACACTCTCGCATTCTCTCATCCAACTTCACCTGGAATGCTTTTCCAACAGTTTTGAAGGAGTTCCCACATACAGTATGCTGAGCACTTGTTGGCTGCCTTTCCTTCACTCTGCGGTTCGACTCATCCCAAACCATCTCAAGTGGGTTGAGGCCAGGTGATTGTGGAGGGCAGGTAGTAGTCGTTTCTTTGCAGCAATTCAACCATGAAGGCCTGATTAACTTCTTTGGGGTAGGGTGTTATTTTCAAGTCTGGATGAAAAGTGTGCCCAGAGTAAACTGCCTGCTACTCAGGCCCAGATACTAGGATATGCATATCATTAGTAGATTTGGATAGAGAACACTCTGAAGTTTCTAAAACTGTTTGAATGATGTCTGTGAGTATAACAGAACTCATATGCCAGGCAAAAACCTGAGACAAAATCCACCAGGAAGTGGGAAATCTGAGGTTTGTAGTTTTTCAACTCTTTGCTTATCCAAGATACAGTGGAAATGGGGTCATATTGCACTTCCTACGGCTTCCACTAGATGTCAACAGTCTTTAGAACCCTGTTTGATGCTTCTACTGTGAAGTGGGGGCGAATGGGAGGGGAATTGAGTAAGGTCTCTCCCAGAGTGCCACGAGCTGGCAATGCGTGTTCATGTGATAGTTCGCTTGCGTTCCATTGCATTTCTACAGACAAAGGAATTCTCCGGTTGGAACATTATTGAAGATTTACGTTAAAAACATCCTAAAGATTGATTCTATACATCGTTTGACATGTTTCTACGGACTGTAACGGAACTTTTTGACTTTTCGTCTGGACCTAGTGCTCGCGCCTCATGAATTTGGAATACTGGGCTAAACGCGCTAACAAAAAGGAGCTATTTGAACATAATTGATGAACTTTATCGAACAAATCAAACATTTATTGTGAAACTGGGATTCCTGGGAGTGCATTCTGATGAAGATCATCAAAGGTAAGTGAATATTTATAATGCTATTTCTGACTTGTGTTCTCCAACATGGCGGATATCTGTTTGGCTTGATTTGTTGTCTGAGCGCCGTACTCAGATTATTCAATGGTTTGCTTTTTCCGTAAAGTTTAAAAAAAATCTGACACAGCGGTTGCATTAAGGAGAAGTATATCTTTAATTCTGTGAAAACACTTGTATCTTTTATCAATGGTTATTATGAGTATTTCTGTAAATTGATGTGGCTCTCTGCAAAATCACCGGATGTTTTGTAACTACTGAACATAACGCGCCAATGTAAACTCAGATTTTTGGATATAAATATGAACTTTACCGAACAAAACATACATGTATTGTGTAACATGAAGTCCTATGAGTGTCATCTGATGAAGATCATCAAAGGTTAGTGATTAATTTTATCTATATTTCTGCTTTTTGTGACTCCTCTCTTTGGCTGGAAAAATGGCTGTGTTTTTCTGTGACTTGGCTCTGACCTAACATAATCGTTTGGTTTGCTTTCGTCGTAAAGCCTTTTTGAAATCGGACACGATGGCTGGATTTACAACAAGTGTATCTTTAAAATGGAGTAAAATACATGTATGTTTGAGGAATTTTAATTATGGGATTTCTGTTGTTTTGAATTTGGCGCCCTGCAGTTTCACTGGCTGTTGACGAGGTGGGACGCTACCGTCCCACGTACCCTAGAGAGGTTAACGCAGTCTCCTCTGAAGAGTTGATGTTGAAATGTGTCTGTTACTTGAACTATGTGAAGCATTTATTTGGGCTGCAATTTCGGAGGTTGGTAACTCTAATGAACTTATCCTCTGCAGCAGTGGTAACTCTGAGTCTTCCATTCCTGTGGCGGTCCTCGTGAGAGCCAGTTTCATCATAGCGCTTGATGGTTTTTGCAACTGCACTTGAAGAAACTTTCAAAGTTCTTGAAATGTTCCGGATTGACTGACCTTCATGTCTTAAAGTAATGCTGGACTGTCGTTTCTCTTTGCTTATTTGAGCTGTTCTTGCCATAATATGGACTTGGTATTTTACCAAATAGAGCTATCTTCTGTCTACCACCCCTACCTTGTCACAACACAACTGGTTGGCTCAAACGCATTAAGAAGGATAGAAATTCCACAAATGAACTTTTAACAAGGCACACCTGTTAATTGAAATGCATTCCAGGTGACTACCTCATGAAGCTGTTTGAGAGAATGCCAAGAATATGCAAAGCTGTCATCAAGGCAAAGGGTGGCTACTTTGCAGAATCTCAAATCTCAAATATATTTTGATTCACACTTTTTTGGTTACTACATGATTCCATATGTGTTATTTCATAGTTTTGATGTCTTCACTATTATTATACAATGTAGAAAATAGTAAAAATCAAGAAAACCCCTTGAATGAGTAGGTGTGTCCAAACAGTCAAAACAAGGTCTGCAATTTTATCTTGTGATGTCACTCCTACCACGAAGAGTATGAAGTACGGGCAGCCTAGACAGTTAAAAACTTTTTTTTACCCATGGTTAGGACTAGTTGCCCTTATCCACAGACCTATAAGGAATTCTAACCTTGGACAACCCAGAAAACTCGGGCTCCCGAGTGGCGCAGCAGTCTAAGGCACTGCATCTCAGTGCTTGAGGCGAAACTACAGACACACTGGTTCGATTCCAGGCTGTATCACAGCTGGCCGTGATTGGGAGTCCCAATTGGCCCAGCGTCGTCCAGGTTTGGCCGGTGTAGGCCGGCATTGTAAATAAGAATTTGTTCTTAACTGACTTAGCCTAGTTAAATAAAAAAGTATTCTCAAAAATCCAGGAGCTTCTTCTAGCCAATCACGTCCTCCTGTGTTCAGAGCGTAACTACGACAACCAGAGTATATGGTCCTATGCCTAATCAAGGCCAGCATCTGTAGATGACTCAAGTCATCTGAAATAAACTTCATTATGACACTGTTATAACACATAGATAATAAAACTATTAGTAAAGTAAGAGTGTTCTAGTCCTACTGAACAGAACTCTCCGGAACGTTTACAAAACAGCAAGAACAACTGGTCTAATTTAGATAAGAAAAACACTTTAATTTGGAGTTTAACACAAGTTATTTTCAGTGGTGTAAAGTACTTAAGTAAAAATACTTTAAAGTACTACTTAAGTATTTTTTAAACTTTATTATTTATCTTTTTGACAACTTTTACTTTTACTTCACTACATTCCGAAAGAAGATCATGTACTCTTTACTCCACACATTTTCCCTGACACCCAAAATGACTTGTTACATTTTGAATGCTTAGCAGGACAGGAAAATGGTCCAATTCATGCACTTGTTAAGAGAACATCCCTGGTCCTCCCTACTGCCTCTGATCTGGCGGACTCACTAAACACAAATACTTTGTTTGTCTGAGTGATGGAGTCTGCCCCTGCCTGTCCGTAAATAAATAAAAAACAAGAATAGTGCCATATGGTTTTCTTAATATAAGGAATTTGAAATTATTTATACTTTTACTTTTGATACTTAAGTATGTTTTAGCAATAACATTTACTTTTGATACCTAAGCACATTTAAAAACAAATACTTTTAGACTTTTACTCAAGTAGTATTTTACTGGGTGACTATCACTTTTACTTGAGTCATTTTCCATTAAGGTATCTTTACTTTTACTTAAGTATGACAATTGGGCACTTTTTCCACTACTGGTTGTTTTCACATTAAGGCTCCGAGTTACTATGCTTATAGATCTATCAGCATTGATATAACTTTAATGAATGTTATATAGGCCTAATGTTACAGCGCAAATACTAAGGGCGAAGTGTATGCATTTTAGATAAGGAATGTGTTACAATGGGCTTATTATGAGTAAGTACATAATATTATCTGAATCTGAATAAACTTGTTGCCCTCGTCTCACAATGGGGTGTTCATTGGGTTTGGGGGTGTGAGGCGGTCTGAAGCCGTGTGGTGGGGGGACTATCTAAAACCCTAATCTGTGGAGAGGAGACGCATACACGCATACACACACACACACACACACACACACACAGAGAGGAAGGAAACGGGCAAGAGAGGACAAACACACGCACGCACGGACACACACACACACACACACACACACACACACACACACACACACACACACACACACACACACACACACACACACACACACACACACACACACACACACACACACACACACACACACACACACACACACACACACAGAGGAGAGGGGCAGGAGAGGAGAGCATTCACTATTGTTATGCCAACAGAACGACTTGGCTTTGCTCTATACACACACACACACACACACACACACACACACACACACACACACACACACACACACACACACACACACACACACACACACACACACACACACACACACACACACACACACACACACACACTGAAACAAGATCTCATAGTTTCTCTTCGAAATTACACGTGTTTACAGTGTTAAAACCAAAAAACCTCTATAAGGTAAACAGTGTGGGCATTAATTGCGAGTGGTTAAGGTTATGGTTTGGGGAAGGCTTAAAACAAAACTATTAAAATCAGTGCGTTGTTTCCATCAACAATCATCAAGTAGTCTCACAGCTTGCCAGAGCATTGTGAACTGTAGTGGCACAGTGGTCTAACCAGGGCGTGCCGGCTCTGAGCATCAGGAGTTTGTGCCCAGTGCTGGGCAATCTTTTTTTTTTTAAATGTGACACACACACACACACACACACACACACACACACACACACACACACACACACACACACACACACACACACACACACACACACACACACACACACACACACACACACACACACACACACACACACACACACACACACACACACACACACACACACACACACACACACACACACACACACACACACACACTGAACTGGCACCTCTTTTCTAGGAAAGTAGCATTCTTCTCCACTTCTCTCCCTCCTGTTTCCTTTCTTTTTTATTTAGAGAGCTCTCCGCGCCGTTAATTATGTTTTTGGGGACCTGTTGTTGGGGGCGTCGTCGGGGGCAACGGGTGTGTGAAACCATGGTGATGCCAAGGAAGGGAGCGCCTGTCTGACCTTAGTGGGGAGGAGGGGCAGTGGAAGGAGGGAGAAGGGAGAGGGGTGAGGGGAGGAGAGAGGTTGTTAAACAGATTACATATCGTTTCCCTTGACAACCCGATTTTTGCTATCTCTGGGTCCAGGGAGAGAGAAGGGTAGACGGAGCATTCACGTGAGAGTCGAAAGCGAGAGAGAAACAGATAAAGAAAGGGGGTGAGAGAGGGGAGGCAAAAGGAAAGATGCTGTAAAACATGCTTGCGTGTGTGTATTAAGGATAGAGAGAAAGAGAAATAGAGAAAGGGAGAAAAAGGCTTTGTGAACGTCTTCCGTGTTAGCTTGGCAGCCTGCGGAGGGAACATTGTGTTAATGATTAACATGAAGTCACAGAAATTCCATGCCTGGCCTTCCTGGCAGACTCACTGCTTTTCTCTCTATCTCTCTCTCTCTCTCTCTCTCTCTCTCTCTCTCTCTCTCTCTCTCTCTCTCTCTCTCTCTCTCTCTCTCTCTCTCTCTCTCTCTCTCTCTCAATTCAATTCAATTCAATTCAAGGGGCTTTATTGGCATGGGAAACATGTGTTAACATTGCCAAAGCAAGTGAGGTAGATATTATACAAAAGTGAAATAAACAATACAAATTAACAGTAAACATTACACATACAGAAGTTTCAAAACAATAAAGACATTACAAATGTTATATTATAAATATACAGTGTTGTACAAATGGATAAAGCACACAAGTTAAAATAAATAAGCATAAATCTCTCTCTCTCTCTCTCACTCTCCCCCCCCCCCCTCTCTCTCTCTCGCTCTCACTCTCTCTCTCTCACTCTCTCTCTCTCACTCTCTGTATGTCTGTCGCTTCCTCTCCCCCCTCTGTTCGTCAACAAAGGAAAATGGCAGGACAAACAGTGGCACAGACATTTATTGCACTATAACCGTAAACCACACACACACGGGCTGTGGCTTGAAACCTGGTCTGATTCCGCTCTCTAGGTGACACAGAATCGGCTCACGAGGATCTCTGTACTATCATGTTTTAACTCCAGGACACACACACACCCACACCCCCACACCCCCACACACACACACATGGGAGAGAGAGAGAGAGGAGGTAGAGAAGAGGTAGAAAAGTAGGTCGAGAGAGGCAGAAGGGTACTGACTGAATACAGAGGGAGAGAGAGGGGGATGAGGGAGAGAAAGACAGAAAGAAAGTGGGGTGAGTGTGTTCGTAACTTTTTTCCCCCCATGGATGGAAACGGAGTCCCGAAAAAAGAAAGATAAAAAAAACGTGTAATTATTGGAGTGATTGACCTCATTGTTTTGCTTGTCTGACGTCCATGTCTGTTTAGTCTGGACCATATGCAGTGTGGCATTGAGTGTGTGTGTGTGTGTGAGTGTGTGTGTGTGTGTGTGTGTGTGTGTGTGTGTGTGTGTGTGTGTGTGTGTGTGTGTGTGTGTGTGTGTGTGTGTGTGTGTGTGTGTGTGTGTGTGTGTGTGTGTGTGTGTGTGTGTGTGTGTGTGTGTGTGTGTGTGTATATAGGGTGAGCTCACTACAGGAAGCTCTGGGGGTGAGGGACCGGTCAGTAAAATCGGCTGTGCTCAGCTGGTGGACCTGGGACACACACACACTGCCCAGACTCTGACAGCCTAGACTCACTAATGTGATGCAAAGAGAGAGGGAGAAGGAGAGAGAGGGAGGGAATAAGAGAAAGAGAGAGAGAGAGCGGGTACAACAGGAAGAGAAAGAAGGAGCAATTAAAGACTAAATTGTTAAATTTTCTGCAGAATATTTTCTCCGTCTCTTTCTCCTCCTCCCTCCCTCTCTCTCTCCCGCTCTCCTTCATCCTTCTCTCGGCATCCCCACTGAGTGATGCATAACACTGTCACACCCTCCAGACATCCAACAGAGAGGTGTGTGTGTGTGTGTGTGTGTGTGTGTGTGTGTGTGTGTGTGTGTGTGTGTGTGTGTGTGTGTGTGTGTGTGTGTGTGTGTGTGTGTGTGTATGTCTGTGTGTGTCTCTGTGTGTGTGTGTGTGTGTGTGTGTGTGTGTGTGTGTGTGTGTGTGTGTGTGTGTGTGTGTGTGTGTGTGTGTGTGTGTGTGTGTGTGTGTGTGTGTGTGTGTGTGTGTGTGTGTGTGTGTGTGTGTGTGTGTGTGTGTGTGTGTGTGTGTGTGTGTGTGTGGTTAGGAGCAGAGTGAGAGTGAGAACTGCTGAACAGAGAGAACGGGGGAATAGAGGAAGGAGGGAGGAGGAGGACGGTGTTAGACAGACTTCTACACTTCTCAACAGAGTACAGATTCAGTACTTCACTGGTTGTGGAAATTGAGCTGACAAATCTCTTAGCTCTGACCTACAAAAGGCCTGCACAAATAAAATTTCCATAAAGTGTGCTATTAACATATTTCAAGCAAATGTAAAGTCATTTAATATTGGCACGATGACTTCTTTCACACAATAACCCCTTGACCAGTTCTGACTAGGTGGAATATAGCTACGAACAGAAGATACTTTTTAGTAGCAGGTTAGGATAATTCATGTAGCAGGTTAGGATAATTCATGTAGCAGGTTAGGATAATTAATGTAACAGGTTAGGAGAACTTACGCAGCAGGTTAGGTAAATTCATGTAGCAGGTTAGGAGAACTTGTGCAACAGTTTAGGAGAATTAACGTAGCAGGTTAGGATAATTAGGTTAGGAAAATTGTTAGGGTTAGCTGAAATGCTCTCCTAACCTGCTATGAAAAGTCACTTCCGGTCATAGCTGTACTCCATCTAGTCACAACCCTCTTGACCTGATAAGGTCCTAGTTCCTGAGCCCAGAGTAAGGAGACAGTAATTCAGAAGCAGTAGTATAAAGTACTTAAGTAAAAATACTTTAAAGTACTACTTAAGTTGTTTTTTGGAGTATCTGTACGTTACTTCACTACATTCCATAAGAAAATATTTTACTTTTTACTCCATACATTTTCCTTGACATCCAAAGTACTCGTTACATTTTGAATGCTTAGCAGGACAGGAAAATAGTCAAATTCATACACTTACAGTATCAACCGAACATCCCTGGTCATCCCTACTGCCTCTGATCTGGCAAACTCACTAAACACACATGCTTTGTTTGTAAATGATGTCTGAATGTTGGAGTGTGCCCGTGGCTTTCCGTAAATTAAACAAACGAAGAAAAAAAGAAAATGATGCCATCTGGTTTGCTTAACATAAGGAATTTGAACTCATTTATACTTTCCCCTATGATACTTAAGTATATTTTAAACCAAATACTTTTATACTTTTACTCAAGTAGAATTTTACTGGGTGACTTTTTCTATTAAGGTATCTTTACTTTTACTCAAGTATGATAGTTGTGTACTTTTTCCACCACTACTGAGAAGTGAAATATATATATTTTTGTATAAAATATCTAACAATGAAAGAGAAGGATTGCTGTTTTGAATTTGGTCAAGTTAGTGTGGGAGAGGTGAAAAAACTATTGTTGTCCATCAATAATGACAGGCCGCCAGGTATAAACCTTGATGGGAAACTATTGAGAATGTATTGCCACCCCATTTGCTCTATCTTTAACCAAAACCTAAAGGAGAGTGTGTCCACAGGCATGGAAGGAAGCTAAAGTCATTCCACTGCCTAAAAATAGTACTGTTACGCCCTGATCTGTTTCACCTGTTCCTGTGATTGTCTCCACCCCCTCCAGGTGTCGCTTATTTTCCCCAGTGTATGTATCCCTGTGTTTCCCGTCTCTCTGTGCCAGTTTGTCTTGTATGTTTAGTCAAGTCAACCAGCGTGTTTTTCCCATACTCCTTTTCCATTCTCTTTTTATAGTTCTCCTGGTTCTGACCCCTGCCTGACTCTGGACTACTTTCCCGCCTGCCTGATCGTCCTGCCTGCCCTGACCTTGATTCCGCCTGCCCTTCGGTACCTTTTGGACTGATCTGGTTTGGACCTTTTCGCCTGTCCACGACCATTCTCTTGCCTTACCCTATTGGATTAATAAACATTGTAAGACTCCAACCATCTGCCTCCTGTGTCTGCATCTGGGTCTCGCCTTGTGCCTTGATAGTAAAGTGCCTATTGCTTGCTCTAAAAGCCACCCAATCACTCTGCTGCCTGTTCTTAGTAAAAGGTCTGTCTGTGTGTTTGCCTGCCTGTCTGTCTGTCTGTCTGTCTGTCGAGGATTCTGCAGCAATAAAAAGTGTAACGCTAGGAAGTAGTTTAGCTGCAGCCTAATGGTTTACACACGCACACATACACTTCACGCACACGCGCTCACACATTATCCTAATGGTTTAATGACTGGGTTGTTATGAAGCCTGCTATTGCTTCACTGTGTGAGCACCGTGAGTCATGAAGAGAGAGAACCTGAATCATGTTCAACGGAGACAGACAGTGGGTGGACAGACAAACACTCATCACATAAATAATAACCATGACAACCGGCATTGACAGTTATTGTGCGAAAGTCGGAATTTCGAAACCTTAAATGCAAGCAGGAGAGTGGAAGAGGGGAACAAAGAAAGAGAGAGTGAGCGAGAGAGAGAGAAGAACAATTAGGGTCCATGCTTTCAACACTAAGTTCTGTTCCTATGAAATCAGCAGAAAGACACAATTATGAGCCTCCCCCCCAAAAACACACACACGCTGACCTCCCGCCCCTCATTCCCTGCTCCCCCAACTGTGAAATTGAACACCAACCAGAAAAGACGGAGGAGGAGGAGGAGGAAGGGAAGGCGGAAAGGGAGAGCACGTGGAGAAAGAGGGAGAAGAGGGTTGGAATCGAAGGAAGGAGAAGGAGGAGAAGAGGAAGAGTTGGGGGCTAGTAGGAGGAAGAGGAAGAAAAATATTTTACTCAACTAAAACCTACAAGGAAATCCCATATCACAGACATCAAACACGATGGCTAGATTTTTTTCTTCAGATCAAACCTCAGATAGGGGTTAATATTGTCTGATCGGTCTAAGGCACTGCATCGCAGACTCGGGTTCGATCCCGGGCTGTGTTGCAGCCGGCCGCGACTGGGAGACCCAAGAGGCGGGGCACAATTGGCCCAGTGTTGTCCGGGTTAGGGGAGGGTTTGGCCGGCCGGGATGTCCTTGTCCCATCGCGCTCTAGCGACTCCTTGTGGCAGGCCGGGTGCATGCACGCTGACTCGTTCATACAGTCTTGTCCCATCGCTGCCCTTACGGACTCCGGAGAGGCGAAGGTTGAGAGCCTCCGACACATTGGTGCGGCTGGCTTCCCGGGTCAAGCGGGCATTGTGTCAAGAAGCAGTGCGGCTCGGCAGGGTCGTGTTTCAGGGGACGCATGGCTCTCAACCTTCGCCTCTCCCGAGTCGGTACGGGAGTTGCAGCGATGGGACAAGACTGTAACTACCAATTGGATATCACAAAATTGGGGAGAAAAAGGGCTAAAATAAAAATAAAGACTAGTCTGGCTAGGTCTATGAACTGTAAAATGCCTAGACTAGCAATTACATTTTAGAGGAAATAGGGCATTGTCTCACTGAAGTAAAATATAAATATATCTGATTCTGATTGTGCCTTAATGATAGATCAGATTGAAAAAGATGACATGGGCATCGGAGGACCTGATTCTAGATCCGCACTCCTCCTCTGAAACACTTTTTGAATACAGGCCCTGTGCAATCAAAGCGTCTGTCGGCTGTACCATGGTCACGCTATAGATAATTACACTAGGGACATTCCTTAGTGGACTGAACGGATAAAGAGAGACACATATTTACGTTGATTTATTTTCACTTTCGTACTTTAACTGTCTGCACATCGTTACAACACTGCACACAGCCATAATATGACATTTGAAATGTCTATATTCCTTTGGAACTTTTGGGAGTGTAACGTTTACTGTTCATTTTTCTTTGTTCATTTCACTTTTGTTTATGATCTGTTTCACTTGCTTTGGCAATGTAAACCTATGTTCCCATGCTAATAAAGCCCTTTGAATGTAATTGAATTGAGAGAGAGAGAGAGAGAGAGAGAGAGAGAGAGAGAGAGAGAGAGAGAGAGAGAGAGAGAGAGAGAGAGAGAGAGAGAGAGAGAGAGGAGAGAGAGCAATGACAGAGACAGAGAGAGTTAGAGGAGAGAGAGAGAGAGAGGAGAGAGAGCAATGACAGAGACAGAGAGTTAGAGGAGAGAGAGAGAGGGGGAGGGAGTAAAGAAAAGAATGTCCATCACGTTGCCACCAGCCACACAGTCACACAGGGAGTCACGCCCACCTCTCGCTGGGTGACATTATCTCAATGTTATTTAACTAACTCTCCTAGTGACGTCTGGCATCGAGACCTCACCCAGTGACGAGGGAGGGAGGGAAGGAGGGAAGGAAGGAGAGAGGGAAGGAAGGAGAGAGGGAAGGAGAGCAGGAAGTGGTAGGGGTGTATATGGGACTGAGAGGGGGAGGAAAGGGTGTTTTAGGAACAAAGTGGGCGGGTGTGGAAGTTAGGCCGAGAGGGTGTTTTTAGGAACAAGGTGGGAAGTGAGGGGAATGTTGTTGGGAGGAGAGAGGGGAAGCTGTGATGTAACAGATGACCTATCCAACTGTTTTCCTACTCTGTGTGTGTGTGTGTGTGTGTGTGTGTGTGTGTGTGTGTGTGTGTGTGTGTGTGTGTGTGTGTGTGTGTGTGCCCCCATGCTCATTCGGGACATTGTTGGCATTCTTTAGAGAGGAGCTGCATTGTGCCACCGGGACAGGAAGGAAGAGGGGACTGTGTGTTTTTGTGTGTGTGTGTGTGTCTGTTTGCTTGTGTGTGTGTGTCAGGTGGAAGACGGTGTGTGTGTGCCATATTTATTTCAAGAGGTTAGAGGTGTGAAATGTTGTTAAACAGAGGTTACATCCCGCACGCGCCCACACACACATATTATTTTACAATAGAGAAAATCACACTCCAATGTTCAGTATGACCCAATTTTATTCGGCTATAATGACCCAATTCTAATTCCATTTAGTTATAATCTGTCTCTGTAACCAAACCAACGGATTAGGATTGAGAGTTAAAGTGACAACTGTTCATTCGACTAGATAATCTCAACAGTTGTTGTAATCCCAGGAGGATTGTTTGCATGTGTTCAGCTCCTACTACAATCATCGCATTCCCACGAGGAACGGGTTAAATGTAAAACAAGTCAAGTCAAAGAAACACAAATCATCAAAACACAATAGCATTTGATCCTAGCCTGGCACCAGATCTGTTTGTGCTTTTGCCTTCACCATTGTCATAGTCTAGCATGGGAATTCCATACAGAGTTAGCAAGTGAGCAGAAACAGACTGACACCCAGGCTATGTGTGATAGAATGTCCATTAGTGTTCTGTATTTTGTCATGTTCTATGTTTGGTTTGGACCTCAGGAAGAATAGCTGCTGCTTCTTCAACAGCTAAAAATCATAAAATCACAATGCCCCCTAGTGGCCTTAGTGCTACAATGACACTTGGCTTGGTTTTCTCTACACACAGTTCAATGCTGTCACTATTGCCCCAAGAAGGCACAACCTACAACCAAGTGGTCTTTATGCCTTAATTCACATCCCCTCACTGCGCGCACAGATTCAATAGTGCAACTATTGTGCCTACAAGTCACAACCCCATTAACCCACTATAGCCCATTATCACAGATCATCATTCAATAGGCAATTTAAAGAGGAAGTTAAACTAATAATGGGCGGGCGGGTAACAAGTTGTAAAGGGTAACAAGTTGTGGTAGTACACCGGCCGTCCCTGAATTACACTGGAGCAAGAAACAAGGCTGTGTTATTCTCTCTTACTCTCTCTCTCTCCATCTGTCTGAGAGTCACATTGTGTCGCCCATAACTAATCGCGTTTGCCCATGCAGTCCAGAAAGGAGGGATGAGGAATACAGGAGTGGGGAGAGAGAAAGAGGGAAGGAGAAAGAGAGAGCACGAGATAGAGAGACCCAGAAGAGAAACAAGAGAGAGAGAGAGAGTAATTAATGAGCGTGTGGGTAGGAAGAAAGGAAGTATGCTGCCAGGCAACCAGAATATAACAAAGATATAAAAGGAAGGGTGCTGTGTGTGTGTGTGTGTGTGTGTGTGTGTGTGTGTGTGTGTGTGTGTGTGTGTGTGTGTGTGTGTGTAGGAGGGGGGCGCCAGGAGAGAAGGAGAAAATCCCTCTGTCAGCACCACACACACACACACACAAACTCACACACACACACACACACATACACACACATACACACACACATACACACACATACACATACACACACACACACACACACACACACACACTCCGCCACTGCTGAAACTATAAAAGAAATAGAAAAGGAGCCAGGGGCATGTTCTCGTAAAAAACACTTCCTGTTTGTAACTAGCAGCTAACTAGAGAGAGCTAGAGAGAGGGAAAACATAGAAATAGAGGGAAGGAGACAAAGAAGGTGTAAGGGAGGGTATGAATTACAAAAGAAAAAGGGAAAAAGGAGGAAAGAAGTAGGATAGACAAGAGATGGTACTTGGGGAGATAGAGAGTTGGACATCTGATTACATATAATCTGATTACAAAAGAAACCAACTAATCGGTTATGTTACCAACAAAAATGTTGTAATTAGCTTACAGATACTTTGAAAAACTAGATGATTACTTCTTGGACTACTTGTAATCAGATTACATGTAATTTCCACCTTTGATATGTGCTGCTTTCTTTGTGTGTTCTTTCAGTTTATGTCTCTCACTCTTTATGTCTTTATCTCTCTCTTTTTATCTCTCAAACCATATGCCTAAACACACTGCCTCTACACTCCCCCTCTCTCTTTCTACCTCTCACACACACAATTTCTCCTTCCCTTCTCCCGCCTTCCTTTTTATAATATCCCCAGCTCTACCCTCCTTTTCTCCCTGCCAGTTTCCCTCTCTCTATATACTGTACCTCTATACTTCTCTTTGACTCTCTCTAGTCTCTCTGCTCTTGTCCATCCTACTCTCATCCAGGGTTGGGTAAGTTACTTTCTAAATGTAATCCTTTACAGTTACTAGTTACCAGTCCAAAATTGTAATCGGTAACGCAACTTTTGGATTAGCCAAACTCAGTAAGGTAACCAGATTACTTTTGGATTACTTTCCCCTTAAGAGGCATTAGAAGAAGACAACAAAAATCCATCAAACTAATTTGGTGTGTCATCATAGTGATCTCTGACTTCTCGTCAGAATCACTCACGTGGAACAAACTTAAACGTGCACTTTTTTTCAATGCTGAATTGAATGTAATTGAAAGGTGTCATGATGTATATTTTGACACAAATGTTAACGTGAATTTAAAAGTAGTAGTAACAAAACCGATTACAGTTTTTTTTTTTGTAATAAGATTACATGTAACTGATTACATGTAAGAATTTACTCCCCAACTGTCACGTTCTGACCTTAGTTCCTTTGTTTTGTCTTTTGTTTTAGTATGGTCAGGGTGTGAGTTGGGTGGGTTGTCTATGTTGATTTTTCTATGATTTTCTGTGTTTGGCCTGATATGGTTCTCAATCAGAGGCAGCTGTCAATCGTTGTCCCTGATTGGGAACCATATTTAGGTAGCCTGTTTTCTGTTGGGTTTTGTAGGTGGTTATTTTCAGTCTTTGTGAGTCTGCACCAGACAGAACTGTTTCGGTT
Organism: Salvelinus alpinus; assembly: GCF_045679555.1. NCBI lineage: Eukaryota > Metazoa > Chordata > Actinopteri > Salmoniformes > Salmonidae > Salvelinus > Salvelinus alpinus. Next base: position 49,326,789 of record NC_092096.1, on the reverse strand, counting down.
GTTTCTTTGTTGTTTTGTTATTCAGTGTTCAGTTTTGATTATTATTAAATATCATGAACACTTACCACGCTGCACCTTGGTCCTCACCTTCTTCCACCGACGACAGCCGTTACACCAACCTTGCTCTCACCACACAAAGCCTCTCTTTAACAGCTCTCTCTCTCTCCCTCCCTCACTTCCAGAGTCAAATGGTGCCAGGCACACACACATTCTTCTTTTAACACACTTCATTATCTGTTGAAAGAAGAAAGACCTCTTTCTTTCTCTCCTACCCTTCCTCTCTCTCTCTGTCTCATTCTCTCCTTCTTCTTAATCTCTATCTGCCCCTGTCTCTCTTTCATACTCTCCCTCCCTTTCTCTCTATCACTCTGCCTCTCCCTCCTTTCTCTAACCACACACACTCCTCCCCTGTCTGCCCTCTAAAAATCAATATTACAGACACTGCTTGTTATCACCCAAATGAGATACAGCAGACAGAGCAACATGGTCTCAGAGCATTTCGTATTATTCTGTATGTAAATCTGAGATCACTCGTATGGTATGTATTAATTTGTGGATGTCCATCATCCATTTCATATCAGTATTCATATCAGTAAATTGCCGTTCATACAATATGTTACCAATTTGAAAAACGTACAATATCTTACGTATTCCAATTTGTTGTGGCTAACATTAGCTAGGGGTGGCTAGGTGGCTAATGCTAATGTTAGCTAGCTGGCTAACATTACGGTTAGGGTTAGGAAGTAGGTTAAAGGGTTCAGGTTAGGGTTAGCTAACATGCTAAGTAGTTGCAAAGTAGCTAAAAAGTAGTAAGTAGTCGCTAAGTAGCTAATTAGCTAAAATGCGCGAACCACCCTACTTTCGTTTTGGCCTTAAGTAACCTTCTGTCTTATTTAACCGTACCAAACTTAACATATCATATTCATTTGAGTGTCCCGAATTTACGTTTACTATGTCAAGTCTAGTCTATGAGACCAGTATGGACAGAGACAGAGCTTACAAGATGGCCACACACTTAATGTGCTTGGTGTGGCTCCTCCACGTCTCTCTTTTGTCCTGTGGGACCACCCACACACACAGATACACACAGTTATTGATCTGTCTGGAAAAACGTTGTCCTTTGTCCTGTTCTTTTAGAGAGAGGGAAAGAGAGAGAGAGAGAGAGAGAGGTTGTGGTTAAGCACTTTACCCTCAGACTACAAGGCTCTGTTTGTGTACCTGTGGCTTTCAACATTAGCTCATCTCCAGACTCAGACCTGTTTGTGTGTATGTGTGTGTGTTTGTGAAGCCCTATATAATGACTTGAATTTATATAACATTTTTGACAAGAGCCCTATTGTTCCTGGTTAAAGGTAGTGCACTATATAGCGAATAGGGTGCCATTTGGGACGCACACCTAAACTCACACAACATAAACACTTATACAAGTAGCTGTTGTAATGTAATAATGTGTGTGTTTGTGTGTGTGTGTGTGTTTTAATGGTATGATTCTACTGCCCCCTGTTGGCAAACAAAGTGCAGTCTAAAAAAAAGCTGGCTGAACGAATACAAGCATAGTACTTTTAAACAGGGTCAATAGGGCTCTGGTTGAAAGCAGTGTACACACAGGGAATGGAATAGAGAGATGCAGCCATAATATTGCAGCTGGTAGATGCAGTATAATGTGAACAGAATATGGACAAAGAGAGAAACAGCCACATATAATGCAGGGTATCTTAATTTATGAATCTAGATGTGCCTATGTATCTTTGTGAGAGTATATACGGGATGGGCGATGAAGGTGGTAGCGTCCCTGGCCTAGTTTCCCCTCTTCGGGCCGGCGGTGGAGATTGTGGGCTGCAGCCCCCTGGATGTAGCCGCACTTAGCGCAGGGCTGAAGTGGAGTGAGGACGAGAGCGAAGGGGGAGGCAGAGGAGGGAAAGGAAGGTATGTCGGCTCTTTTGTGTTGCTGTGCTGAGAGGGCCATCATAGACTTTCTGTAGAGCGGCTTGAAGTGAGACATCCAGGGGGAGGCCATCGATAGCCAGAGCTGCGTCCGGGAATCCTCACTAAACGTGGGCAGAGACCGGACGACAGGCCCACCCCCCCCCCCCCATGGTGGAAGCGATGGTGGTGATGGTGGTAGGCTTGGACTTAAACAGACAGCTTGTGTGAAGTCATGGTGCTGGCATCCATCATAGAGGCCACTCCAGTCTCACTAGCCTGGCTACGGTCACCCAAGCCTGGGGAGAGGGCGTTGTTCGCTGGGGTATCTCCACTGGATCCATTGGCTCAGTAGGTGGTGGTGGTGGATGGGAGAGAGGGGGGTAGAGGCCGAGGCCCACTTCGGAGCATCGTAGCTGGATAGTCCGTAGCTGGTCCAGGGGGTTGTGGTGGTGCTTCTGATGGCTGGTACAGACAGCTCATTGTACTTCACTGCAACACGACGCGTTACCAGTGAGAGAAGCTCAACGCGGACCCGCTGGAAGTAACGATTGAGGAAGTAGACAAGCTAGAATAGGGGGAGAGAGAAGGGAGAGAAGGTCTGTACCGAAAGAGAGACAATAAAAGACATTGCGAAAGAAGGATGGGGGGGGGACACACTCAGTATTACGATCTCACAAAGCACAGAAGTTATTTGCTAAGGATGATCAGAATTTATGTGGCACCCAATCACCTTTATAGTACTTACATTTCGACTGGCCTGGTCAAAAGTAGTGTACTATATTGGGTATAGGGTGCCATTTGGGACATACTGATTCATTTGATTATTAGGGTATTGTTTTTAACATTCCATTACACTGTAGCTAAACATGAAATCAACAACCCACTGGGCACAGACGTCAATTCAACGTCTATTTCACGTTGGTGCGCGGTGGGAATCTTCTTTTCCACAAATAAAAATGTGTGCGTATGAATGACCTTGCTTACGCGCTGAGCGCCGTCCGACGCAGGGCTTACTGGGCCGCTCGCGGCGTGGGTCTCGATCACCACGTTCCCCACAATCACAGGAACCGTACGTCTTACCGAACCGCACATCTTACCGAAATCATACAGGCTAAGCTGTCGGTAGATACTGCGCATTCTCTTGTTGATAAACAGCTGTGGGGGAGCCATCTCCAGAATCTCCTTAAAGAACATCTCCTCGTCGACGGCAACATACCTATAATGTTATGTTATGTAAGTTTGACTTGAAATTCAGGTTTTTGCTGGCACTTGTATATACAATGAATTTTCTCTCCTTTCTCTTTATCTCTCCATCCATCCCTCTCTCTTTTTCTCTCCCTCACCTCCCGCTCTGATTTCATCAGCATCCAGAGTCTCCCCGATCGGCCTGGTGGGTTGCAGTGGCCGGTTCTGTCCCTGAAAGGAACTTGTATCCATTACATTTGTTTGACAGGGACCATGTACAACTCAAACATGGCTAAATCTTTCAAAAATATGTTATGCATTGTAGGCCTACTTTAGCCAAGGCTGCGCCCCAAATGCCAACACATTATCGTCAAAAAGTACTGAACTGAGTTTGCAAAACATTAGGAACACATGCTCTTTCCATGACATAGACTGACCAGGTGAATCCAGGTGAAAGCTATGATCCCTTATTGTCACTTGTTAAATCCACTTCAATCGGTGTAGATGAAGGGGAGGAGACAGATTAAAGAAGGATTTTTAAGCCTTGAGAGCATTGACACATGGATTGTGTATGTTTGCCATTCAGAGGGGGAATGGGCAAGACAAAAGACTTAAGCGCCACTGAACGGGGTATGGTAGTAGGTGCCAGGCACACCGGTTTGAGTGTGTCAAGAACTGTAATGCGGCTGGGTTTTTCACGCTCAACATTTTCCCGCCTGTATCAAGAATGGTCCACCACCCAAAGGACATCCAGCCAACTTGACACAACTGCGGGAAGCATTGGAGTCAACATGGGCCAGCATCCCTGTGGAACGCTTTTGACACTTTGTAGAGTCCATACCCTGACGAATTGAGTCTGTTCTGAGGGCAAATGGGGGGGGGGGTGCAACTCAATAATAGGAAGGTGTTAACGAAATATCTTATATATCCAGTCCCCAGGCAGGTGAACAATAAAATCATTCAGCATACAGACAGCAAATAAACACAACATATTCTCTCACATTTCCCTGGTCCAGACGAAGCCTCTTGGCAGCCTTGGTAACCAGGGTGAGCGTGAGGATCGCGTCTGCCCGCTCTTTGAAGCATGGACGCTCCGCGGAGAAGTTCTCGTCCCCGACTCCTCTACAGGGGACGCGGAGGCAGACACTGGGGGAGACCGCGTCGACACCAGTCCTGACGGGAGCTCAGGGGATGAGCGTGGGGAGAGGTTATTATACCGGTATGGGTTCGGTATATTCGCGCTGATCTCCTGCTCGCCATCTTCTAGTTGTATGTATGACGGCACGGTAGTGGGAAAAATCCGTTACTCTTTGCAAGTTTTTGTCTGTGCGCCTTGCAGGTTGGTAAAGAATGATTGATGGAAGGAATTCAGTTGAAAGCGGCATACTTCATACATATTAAAAACGTCACAATGCGAACTTTTTAGTAACCAATGCCAACACACAAACACAAAACATTTAGCACGAGTCACAGTGAGACGCGAGCCATACGTAAAAGTAAAACCATAGACGCCAAAGAACTCCGAAGCCATTCTGACGATAAATACTGGTCCAACAATATTTTTTGGGTGTTTTTTCTTTATTGTGGTAGGACAGGAGTTTCGTTCTGTTTCTTTGAATCAACCATTCAATAAACCGTCTCAAATGAAAGCATGCACAATAGTGAGAGCTATGTCCACTTACATTGGTTATTTTAAAGAGCGCTGAGGGAACCACTCGGATGTCAACGATTGATATTCTGAGTGGAGACTAATCATAATTTTTTCGAGCCTTGACTGTTGTTTGGATTGTTTGCGCGCGCGAATTCACCTTGGCTTAATGCGCATTATGATGTCACCTCGTTGCCATTGAGCTTCTATGACGTCCATAAACAAGTGCTACATTTAAAATTAATGACGACAGAAATCGTGTTTTCTGTTATTGACAAGTACCTGTGAAGCAATATAAACTTTTCGGCTTGCTTGCAAAAATATGGCCACTAATAATTTAGCGGAACAATCGCAACAGCTAAATAGTGACAGCAGGAGTGCATCCCCGAGAGTGTTAGGCATAGACCTAACGGTTCACAAACGACACAACAGTACGCGGTTACGAGATGTTGAAGCTGAGACTTCCGCGACTGGCACTGACGTGGATCTTAGCTCCCTTCTGGAGGAAAACGCTCGACAGATGCTCAAATATCGGAAGAGGCCTCGCCTTGACCACGAGAAAGCAGCGAAACTGAGCAATTCCTTCTTCAATCAAGATTTCCCCACGAGGTTGTGGAAAATAGTGGATTCGGACCTGTTCAAGTCGGCCACATGGGACAAGAATGGCATTTACATGCTTCTCGACGAGGAGCGGTTCACCAAGGAGGTGTTGCAGCGAACAGGATTCCGACCTACTCTCCCATGTGTCACCATGGCAGGATTCGACCAACAACTGATCCTCTACGGTTTTCAAAAGCTCTCCTCAGCTACCCCCACCTCAAAGGTATGGCCTAATTGATCAAACACATTAAGTGGCCTAAATCTATTGGCAGTGCATTACCAATGTGGTTACATGTTTTTGTCACAAATGGCACTCTGTTTATTCCATTTATGGTTCCTTCTCTCCCCTTATGGGCCCAGGTCAAAAGTAGTGCACTACATAGGGGATATGGTGTCATTTGGGACACAGAGCCTACCTACACTATCATCATATAGGCTATTTACGACTCATAATCATAACTCACTGTCACAATCTCTAGGATTTACAAATAGGCCCTATCTCATCTCAATGCCTGTCTTATGTTTTCCAGTTGTCCATGTACTACCATCACAGCTTCAGACAGCACCAGGAGAACCTACTGAAGAAGATCAAGGTACCGGTGGTTGCAGAGGTGGAAGCGGTGGAGGAGGATGATGTGGAGATAGTCATGGTCATCCCTGGTCCTCCCCGTCAGCCCGACCCTCCTGTTACTCCCATTACCCCTCCCGTTACCAGTAAAGCTGAGACCCGGGACGGCCAGGCCGAGAAGGACGAGAAGAAGGAGCAGCTCTCGCTAGCTGCCAAGGACCTGGTTGCCAAGATCAGCTCGGCGGTTAACCAGAGGAAGACCGTTCTGCTGGTCACACCCTCCTCCTCCCACACCCCATCCACACCCACCCCGGCTCCAGCCTCCTCCCCAGCCCCGTCCTTCACCTTGTCCTACCCCACCCCAGCCCCGTCCTGCTCCTACTCCAACCCATCCACCCCTGCACAGGCCCTAACCCCCTATTACACCTACTCCACCCCGGCTCCCACCACAGCCCCAGCCTCCTCCCCAAACCCACCAACGGCCTCTGTGGCTGGGGCATCTTCGCAGACCTCCAGGCCTACCACCACCCATGAGGGACACAGCGGTAGTAGTCGAAGCATCACTCCCATAGCCCATGGTTGGGTGAGGCTCAACCCCAACCCTTTCGACAGGGCACCAGGACCAGCTGGACCAGCCCCAGGTCCCCCTGTGGCCACCCCCGATGCCTGCCCCTACCACCTAGCCCACTCTTTGGTCTTCACACCCTCTGTCAACCACCAGCTTTGTATAGCCAAGGCCCAGTTCGAAGAGGCAAATGAGGTCCAGGTACACCAAGCCCACCAGTCACAAGCCCAGGCCCTAAATGTCCACCTGGCACAAGCTCAGGCCCATCAGGCTCAAGCCCAGCAGGTCCAAGCTCAGGCCCTAAATGCCCACCAGGCCCAAGCCCATCAGGCCCAATCCCAACAGGTTCAAGCCCAGGCCCTGTATGCCCAGATGGCTCAGGCCCAGATGGCATGGATGCAAGCAGCGATGTATAACCCCTGGGTCCTCCAGGCCATGCAAATGCAGATGGCAGCCTATATGTCCCCCCCACCACACTACCTGCACCGGCCAGCAGGGGGGTTCTCAACCACTCACCACATAAACCCAGTCTTCCCCAGTGGGAGCAGTAGCCCTGCAAGAGCAGGGTCAGAGTCGTGCCGCTACTCCCCTGATCTGTCTTTCTCCCCGCCCAATCCCCGAACCCCACTATCCCTCCATTCCTTGATCCATCCATCGAAGCCAAACCTTGAGTAGGCCAATGAGCCCCCTCTTCCCCCACATCCCTGAAATACTTTTAGACAAAACCTTTAATGTAGATTATTAATAAACTATTTTGCAGTTCTTATTTGTTTGGTTGGTGTTTTTTTGTGGGGGGGGGGGGGGGGGGAAGAAGTAAAAAAGATTATCCTATTTTATTCAGAGTAAAGCCCAATGTGGTCTCAAGAGTGTTGCCTATTTTGCCAGGTAGTTAGTGAGACAAAAACCAGGCCCGGTGAGAAAGCCCCACTCCTCCACCTTGTTTTTATGGTGAGAATAGAGAGATCGATTCTAAAATTCTCTCCAAAAGTGGGTAAAGTACTCTACGCTGTGGAAGAAATGGAATAGCAAGTCCTGAGACATTGGTACAGTCCTATTAAGAAGCTTTGGAAAGAAAAAAGAAAACTTAGTGTTATCAGTGTTGGTGTCATTACTCCAAAAAGTAATATATTACCTAATACTCAATACTTCTTTCAACAATAACAAATTAATTTACTTATTACTCCATGGGAAAAGTAATTTGTTACATTGTTCGTTACATTACTTTTGCATTACACTCCAAAATGCTGCGCGCCCTCACTCAATGTCAACCTTACGTTACGTAGGCCTATACACCAAATAAGTAACCTAATAATGAAAGATTCTACCGTGGAAAAGGGCAGAATTTCCTCTACTACATACCCAGCTCCAAGCTTGTTCACATAGAGATCTTATTCAATTTGTAACGTCTGCTTCCAACTCACACTCTCAAACACGTAGATCCCCTGAACGCAGCTCACTTTCCAGCTCACACTCTCAAACGCGTAGATCCCCTGAACGCAGCTCACTCTCCAGATCCCAATCACCTGAATTCTGATCACCTGTTCACACACCTGTATGTCATTATCACACACTATTTAGTTCAGTTCGTTGCACCCCATCATTGTGAGATATTGTTTGTTTTGTGACACTTCTATTTGGAGCTATGGTTTTCCTGTAATTTAATCCTCCATTGTATGATAGTTTTGGCCTGCCTCGCTAACGACGCCTATTCCCTGCCTGTACTTTAGCCTATCGGATTTCCTGTTATCAACCGATTGCCTGATCTCCCGGACGACGTTACTAGCCTTTTCCCTGCCTGTACTGTTGCCTTTTTGGACCCCCTGTGTATGACCTTCTGCCTGCCCCTGGACCCAGCTACCTGCCTCCTCCTGTGGTCCTTTACAAATAAACACCTGCTGCGCCCTGCGCTTGAAACCAGCTCTCTGTCTCCCATCGTGTTCACTACACAATTACTATTCTAATTCCTGATTCTATGCTTGTTCAGCTATCCTGGGTTAAAATCTGTCCTCCTGAACGATTGAAATCAAGCCTTGGTTGTTTGGATGAGGTAGGCCTACAGTCATCTTCAGCTGCAGTGGTCAGGTCTCTGGGGTCTTTCACTACGGGTTTTGCTTTGGCATGTTGCCTTCGCAGTAGTCACGAAATGTGGCGATGTCTTCAGATTATGTAGACAACTCCACGCCATATAAAGATAGACATGGTTTTAAAAACGTACCTACATTACACAGTGTAAAGAAGGAAGCCTGTACAGAATACTAATATTCCAAAACATGCATCCTGTTTGAAATAAGGCACTAAAGTAAAACTGCAAAAAATGTGGCAAAGAATTTAACTTTATGTCCTGAATACAAAGCGTTATGTTTGGGGCAAATCCAACACAACACATCACTGAGTACCACTCTTCATATTGTCAAGCATGGTGGTGGCTGCATCATGTTATGGGTATGCTTTTCATCGGCGAGGACTAGGGAGTTTTTTTAGGATAAAAACAAATGGAATGGAGCTTGAAGAGTAAAAATAATAATGTGCAAGTATTTTACAATCCACTTGTGCAAAGCTCTTAGACACTTAACAAGAAAGACTCACAGTTGTAATCACAGAAAAAGGTGATTCTAACATGCTGAGGGGTGTGAATACTTATGTAAATTCAATATTTCTGTATTTCATTTTCAATAAATGTGCAATTAAAAAACAAACATACTTTCATTGTGGGATATTATGTGTAGATGTTGTTGTTTTTTTCCACTTGAATTCAGGCTGTAACACAACAAAATGTCAAACAAGTCAAGGGGTATGAAAACTTTCTGAAGGCTCTGTATTAGGTTGTATATATATGGTTTTGACACGGTAGGCCTACAACCCAAACAGTGTTCCATATGAATGACTTGTAGTGTTTTGACACGGTTGTTTCGTAACTTCATTGTGTCAATTGTTTGCTTTGCTTGTTAGTGTATATCAATTCCCCATTACATATATCACCAGTAGGAAATGTACCTTTAATTCCTATAATTTCTAATCTAGAATGTTGTTACTCTGGTTACGGTAATTTATTTAAATGCATTCAATATTATTATTCCAGTCTTCCCGTTCTCATTGTCTGAGTGGACACATTGTTTGCAGAGTGAACAACATATGCTACACTTGTGAGAAACAAGTTTTGGTTTATTTCATTCCATTTATGAGTTTTGTCAATTTAGTCATTGTCTTTTGTTTGGAGTGCTCCTGTCAGTATTGAGTAAGGACGCGCACGCATAGAAGTAGACCTATAGGCTACCTGGCCTGGCGTAAATGTAGGCATATAAATGTGCCAATTTGGGGATCTGATAGTATTTCTCAAAGTAATGTTTTCTTCACCTCAAACAACAAGCAAAGGAACAATGTTTTTTACATCCATTGATAATTATAATAGTTCCTCAATGTATTTGAAAAATATTCCCAGCTCTCTCCTTTCGATAATGTCATGCCCTGATCCGTTGGAAACGTAAAATAAATAGGCCTACCTGATGACTTTTTATCAGTGCGTGACTTTTACTGAAATAGGTTCCGGTACTCAATTTGGGTGCTGATATTGTTTATATAAGGTACAGGAGCTCCACAATACTTTCCCGCTAATATTCTATAAGAGGAACAGGAGCTCAAGCAGTAGAATATTTTAGGTTCCGGTACTCCGATGAGCTTCTTATCCCTTGCGCAAATAGCCAACAGCTATGTATGTCCTGGGAAACTCTAAGGGCCCAGAATATTTTATACAATGTTGCCACCAAGTTAATAGTTAATTCAATGTTTCAATTTTTTTTTAATCATTATATTTTCTACCTGAAGGCTGCAATGCTTTTATTTGTTGGCTTTATGTAGGCTATTTTTACATAGATGGCAATGGCAATGATTGTGAAATACTAAGACTTTATTATAAATTAAATGAAACTGTTTCACAAAAATGTGCATATGAAAACCATAACTGGCATGCAGATCGGTAGAAATGGTAAGATACATTGGTATTCAACATGAGAAAGGTTGCAGAATCTTAGAAAGCCAGCAGGAGCGGGATAGTAGTTGGGTCAGCTGAAGTTTTTTTAAATTCTGGTTGTCTAGATCTCTGGCGCCCTCTTGAGGCATTTGTCTTATTTCATCAAACCGTAAGCTTACAGCGTCAGACAAGCTCAATGCATATAGCTGATTTTGTTAAACACATAGGGTGTATCCAGTGGCTCCCCGTCATTCAGGGCAGGTGGGGCTCAAAACAGGTTGGGCTCTGTTTAGCTAAAAAAAAATAAGTAAGTAAGAAGTGTGCATATAAACAATTCTTTTTGCAGGTTTTGCATGTTATTTTGGCATTAATTCGTGCCACGTATCAGTTTGCAAACAATGTAAAAAAAAATATATATATTTGAATTAATAAAGCTGCGTACAAACACGGTCTCATTTTTGCTTTCTTGAATAAGGCAGCTCCAAAATGCAGGTGTTTCAGCCTAGCTCAGTGCTTTCTGTGGTGGTGGGGCAGCCAGCTGAAAATACGGAGCGTAGGGGTTGGTAATGTTCTCTAGTGCGCCGTGATTGGCTCAGTGTTCTGTCACTGTACAGCTGGTGACCGAAGTCAGTGTGAATGCGCCCGGCCCGCCACAAAGAGTTGCTAGAACGCGATAGGACAAGGACATCCCGGCCAGCCAAACCCTCCCCTAACCCGGACGACGCTGGGCCAACCTCATGGGTCTCCTGGACGCGGCCGGTTGCGACTCAGCCTGGGATTGAACCTGGGTCTGTAGTGACGCCTCTAGCCTTAGACCGCTGCGCTACTCGGGAGGCCCCAACAATGAGTGGTTTGGAAGGAATCAGTGGCTAACTGCAAGCATTGCAAAACAATCGCTAGCCTGCTTTTCAGTGGAGTGGATGTGTGGTCCAATTCTGGGTTTAAGGGTCTCCTTTCCAAGTTTAAAAGGATTAACATTCAACATTGGCCATGCTGTCCATCCAGCATGATTTCTGCCGCTTTCAAAACAACTGTAAACTCGGAACTGGGAAATCTCAAACTTCAGTGAGTTCAAGATAACTGGTAACTTGGAAAAAACTAGCTCCAACTGGGAAAATACGTTTTGAACGGTCATCCAACTCGGACAACGATAGACAGCTGTCCCTGATTGAGAACCATACCTGGCCAAAACATAGAAATACAAAACATAGAAATAAAGAAACTAGAATGCCCACCCTAGTCACACCCTGGCCTAACCAAAATAGAGAATAAAAGCCTCTCTATGGCCAGGGCGTGACACGAAGTCGCTAAACTGACCGCTAAACTTAATCAAGGAGCATTAACAGCCGGGGTGATTTTTGAGAACAGGGTAAAACGCAGGGACAAAGACTTCCATCTCACCATCACATCTGTTGTATTCAATGACAATGGATGGTTTCAATCTTACTGCAACAATGACTTTTTACAGGAGGGACGTGTGTGTCCCCAGAACCCAGAAGTGTGTGTCCCCAAATAAACAATTTGCTCAAGTTGGATAAAATGTGACGTTTACCTGCCACCACTCAACTAAAAAAATGGACTAAGGACAGTGAGCTATATATCCAATGGACAAAGGGAGGACAGAATGTGCTTAATGTCAAGGCAGGGAATGTATACTGTGGCCCTGGGTTTGAGGACAGGGTGTCTGTGTCCATGGATGATTACAGGCGGGAAGATCTCACCCTCACTCTCAGCGACATACACAGTTCTGACCAGACCGATACTGATCGACAGAGATGAAATCCAGAAGCTGTCGCGCTCACCCCCAAAGTTGAAGAAAAGCCCTATGGAAACATAGTGACATGCTCACTATGGATAGTGGCAGTAACGTTAGTGATTCATGTTTTGGGTCTTTTTGAAGGCCTATGGTTAGGAGTGAATCCCCCAGCATGTGTATTACCTCTCATCAGTCTCATCCGAAAATGGGGATCACACTCAGATAATGATAGTCAGGACAGGTCAGAGTTGACATGCATGGAAGGAGAGGGTGAGAGTCCTACTGATGTGACGGAGAGGGGAGACCTGTGGCAGGATTCACAGTCGAAGCAGAATGGTTGTCCAACTTCCTCGTCAACGACAATGGGGTTACTTGAGGGCATTTCACACAACTGAGCCGAGACGAACTGCGCTGGAGGAGGATATTGTCTCTACGGTCAGAGACCGGTGAAAAGCCCCACTGGAGGCTACTACAGAAGGACTCGCTTCTATCCCTACATGACCGCCCGTCGCATCGAGGGACAGTGTACCTGTGCCAAAGTCCGGTGAACTAGTGAATTGCTTGAAGGATTTATATCGCCTTTTTGCATTGTACAAGGAATTGTTATATATTTTGATTATTATATGTATGAATAACACAAAGCAATTGAACTATTCTAATGTATCTTCTTCCATGCTTTTTTAGTTCCATTTTGCATTTGTATTCATTGGGCATCCAGGTTTCTTTTTGCTTTAGAAACTGAATTAACACAAACGTTAATTCATTTGTAGCTCTGAATTTTATACATTATTAATTCACTTTCCACATCAAATGATGGATTATACTTAATCGTATTCTACAAGATAAAATACACAGAAAAATTGAACCAAAAGGTTAAACAACATGGTTTACAATATGTGATGTATGCTACAATTGACATAAAAAAAAAAAACATAAAACAGAATATTTAGAATAATCTTCAGAAAACTAAGTTTTTCTATTTGGTAGCCTACAGCTGTCAACTAACTGAACACAAAACACAGCAAAAATGTAGTTATTTTTCTTTCAAAAAGGCACACAATCAAGGTGCTACTTACTCTACAGTTAATTTTGTACTTGACTTAGAGATGGAAGAGGGACCATGACATGACACATCCATTTTATATACATTACATTCCCATGCAAATCTACACTAGCCTGGTCCCAGATCTGTTTGTGCTCTTGTCAACTCCATTGCAGTTATCATCAAGCAACAGCATGACAAGTTCCATAAAGGAGTTGGCAAGACAACAGAAACCGACTGGCACTCAGGCTAACTCTACACACTTGGTTGTATTTCAGTTGGATTTTTGTTCTTTGCAAAGTTCCACACAATAGTTCTAGCTTGATTATCATTCATAGGGAAATTCTGAACTGAAGTGTGGGTGGAAGAGACTTGTTAAAAACAGTAAGAATGGAAATAAACCAAAAATATTATCTTTGTAAGACCGTTTGACCATGTTTTGCATAAATCATTAAACAAAAAGGGACTTAAAAAAAAGAAGAGTAATATTAACATGAATAGAAGTTAACAAAATACAAGTAAACAAATACAAAAAAACGAACTATAGAAAACTACAGAACATAACACAGAAAAATATGTATTGTGACAACATTAGGAAAAAAGGTCCACAACGCAACAATTTCTCTTCTTATAAACCTGAAGTGTCAACTACATTAGATATGCAAAGTTATGTAACTTAATATTAGTATGAAACCACATGATGTCAGAATTGCAGTGGTGTAAAGTACTTTGTTGGGGTATCTGTACTTTATTATTTATCTTTTTTACAACTTTTACTTTACTACATTCCCAAAGAAAATAATATACTTTTTACTCCGTACATTTTCCCAACACCCAAAAGTACTCATTACATTTTGAATGCTTAGCATGACAGGAAAATTGTCAAATTCACACACTTAACAAGAGAGCATCTGGTCATCCCTTCCGCTTCTGATCTGGTGACTCACTAAACACACCTGCTTTGTTTGTAAATTATGTCTGAGTGTTGGAGTGTGCCCCTGGCTATCAGTACATAAAAATATATTAGACAAAAGTGCCATCTGATTTGCTTAATATACTTTTGATACTTAAGTACATTTTAGCAATTACGTTTACTTTTGATACTGAAGTATATTTAAAACCAAATACTTTTAGACTTTTACTCAAGTAGTATTTTACTGGGTGACTTTCACTTGAGTCATTTTCTTTTAAGGTATCTTTACTTTTATTCAAGTATGACAATTGGGTACTTTTTCCAGCACTGCAGAATTGTATATTTTCTCTTCTTGAGGGTTCTTTAAAAGCAATGTGAGTATTCCAGAAAAAAAAAACGGTCACAAATTCACACCACTGTACAATATTTGGTTGATTTAGTCATTTATTTTGTCATAGGGATTACTAACACATGAAATTATGTGGATTCTCATTCATAACGGGCCATGTTGAGAATGTTAAAAGCAAATATTATAGAACACATATACAGTACAAAATGCAGGAAATGCAGACTTCCGGGGTGCTGCCCAGTAATATCTCCTTGCTCCTGAAGTGTACACTCGTTCACACGTTCTCACCAATCTAAAAGCATTGGATTGGTGGAGGCATGGGTGGGAGTTTTAGCCATATTTCATATACCAGCCATATCCTTTCAAATTAGTTAAGGGAAGTTAACAAGTGCACACGTTAGGAGAAATGAGAGATAATTGGGACGTGGCCCAGCTGGGGAAAAGCCACTTAACCATCACATATGGACAACAAGCCCTGGCTAGTCATGTCAATCACAATGACATCACACGAGAATAAGCATTACTCTGCCCTCTGCTAGAATGGGCTGGATTGTTAAGGTAAGAGTCGTCTCTAAGGTTGGAAAGGGAATGTTTTGCTGGAATTGTGTGAGTGTGTATGTGTGTGCGAGTGGATCTAAAAGCTAAAACATCCACCCACCCCTTTCCAATCTAAACCCCAGTGCTTCCTTGCATGTCCCCCCAAACCTTCCATTCTTGTCCTCTTTTTTTTTTACTCCCCTCCTTCCTCCATCTGTGTCCCAGTTCCGACCATCCCTCTCTCCGTCCTCAGTGTACCAGCTCCAGTTGGCTGGCGGAGAAGGGCAGCACCCCGCTGACGTAGTAAGCGATGCCCAGGGAGAGCAGGGCGATAACCACCAGTAGTAGCAGCACCTGTAACAGAGTTCGAAAAGCATCCTTCATTGTGAGTTTCTCCAAAATTGAGACACCAGGTTATATATACACAGTATGGTCATTTGAAGAACCCTATTGGCTACGTCTGCGGTGTAACTTCCTGTCGCTGGCAAAGAGATTCCGTTGCAACGCAGGAGACGCCTAGCTTAATCAATCCGACAGGAAAAAAACGTTTGTACGTCATGTCACAGAACAAAAGTCCAATCTCCTTGCGCTGCTAAACATCTGTGACGCTGCAACATGTTACTTTACCCTCCAGAAGCCCAGGTCCTCTACAAACTCCTGCCAGGTGGTCCTGAAACTGGACAGAACCCCCTCACTGTTCTGGAGGTTGGGGTTGAGCAGGGAGTGGCTCTCCATCGCACTGACAGGGAGAGAAAGAAGTAGCCCACGGTTAGCTTACATGCCACCATGACATGACTTGATACACACAGAGTACTGTAAACATTAGGCACATCCTTCTTTACATTGAGTTGCATCCCACTTTGCCCTCAGAACAGACTCAATTCGTTGGTGCATGGACTCTACAAGGTGTCAAAAGCGTTCCACAGGGATGCCGGCCCGTGTTGACTCCAATGCTTCCTACAGTTGTGTCAAGCTGGCTGGATGTCCTTTGGGTGGTGGACCATTCTTGACACGCACGGGAAACTGTTGAGCAAGAAACAACCAGCAGCGTTGCAGTTCTTGGCAGTTCTTGGCATCTACTACCATACCCCGTTCAAAGGCACTTCAATCTTTTGTCTTGCCCATTCACCCTCTGAATGGCACACATACACAATCCATGTGTCAATGGTCTCAAGGCTTAGAAATCCTTCATTAACCCGTCTCCTCCCCTTCATCTACACTGATTGAAGTGGATTTAACAAGGGACCCCAATCAGGGATTAAAGCTTTAACCTAGTCAGTCTGTCATGGAAAGAGTGGCTGTTCTTAATGTTTTGTATAGTCAAAAGTTTAGACACACCTACTCATTCAAGGGTTTTTCTTTACTTTTCCTTTTTTCTACATTGTAGAATAACAGTGAAGACATCAAAGCTATGAAATAACACATATGGAATCATGTAGTAACCAAAAAAGTGTTAAACAAACCAAAATATATTTTCTTTTGAGATCCTTCAAAGTAGCCACCCTTTGCCTTGATGACAGCTTTGAACACTCTTGGCATTCTCTCAACCACCTTCATGAGGTAGTCAATTAACAGGTGTGCCTTGTTCAAAGTGAATTTGTGGAATGTCTTAATGCGTTTGAGCCAATCAGTTGTGCTGTGACAAGGTAGGGGTGGTATACAGAAGATAGCCCTATTTGGTAAAAGACCAAGTCCATATTATGTCAAGAACAGCTCAAATTAGCAAAGAGAAACGACAGTCCCATCATTACTTTAAGATATCAATCCGGAAAATTTCAAGAATTTTGAAACCATCAAGCGCTATGATGAAACTGGCTCTCATGAGGACCGCCACAGGAAAGGAAGACCCAGAGTTACCTCTGCTGCAGAGGATAAGTTCATTAGAGTTACCAGCCTCAAAAATTGCTGCCCAAATAAATGCTTCACAGAGTTCAAGTAATATCCACATCGCAACATCAACTGTTCAGAGGAGACTGTGTGAATCAGGCCTTCGTGGTCGAGTTGCTGCAAAGAAACCACTACTAAAGGACATCAATAATAAGAAGAGACTTGCTTGAGCCAAGAAACACAAGCAATGGACATTAGACCGGTGGAAATCTGTCGTGACTTTGTGAGACGCAGAGTAGGTGAACGGATGATCTCCTCATGTCTGGTTCCCACCGTGAAGCATGGAGGAGGAGGTGTGATGGTGCTTCGCTGGTGACACTGTCTGTGATTTATTTAGAATTCAAGGCATACTTAACCAGCATGGCTACCACAGCATTCTGCAGCGATAAGCCATCCCATCTGGTGCTTAGTATGACTATCATTTGTTTTTCAACAGGACAATGACCCAAAACACAACTCAATTCTGTGTAAGAGCTATTTGACCAGGGAGAGTAACTGACCTGGCCTCCACAATTGATTTGTCTTTAACTAGGCAAGTCAGTTAAGAACAAATTCTTATTTTAAAATGACCCGGGTGTCGCCCTATGGGACTCCCAATCACGGCCGGATGTGATGCAGCCTGGATTACCCACAATCACCCGACCTCAACCCAACTGAGATGGTTTGGGATGAGTTGGACCGCAGAGTGAAGGAAAAGCAGTCAACAAGTGCTCAGCATATGTGGGACCTCCTTCAAGACTGTTGGAAAAGTATTTCTCATGAGGCTGATTGAGAGAATGCCAAGAGTGTGCAAAGCTGTCATCAAGGCAAAGGGTTGCTACTTTGAAGAATCTAACATTTCTTTTTTGGTTACAACATGATTCCATATGTGTTATTTCATAGTTTTGATGTCTTCACTATTATTCTACAATGTAGAAAGTCGTAAAAATAAATAAAAACCCTTGAATCAGTAGGTGTGTCCAAACTTTCGACTGGTACTGTGGATAAGAGTGGCTTTCCGCCACACTGAGGGGGGAGAGAGGGGAGATGGTGGTAAATGCGATAGACTGCGACATTACTTATATACACACACACACACACTGAGATTATCGGAGGAGCGGAGAGACATTGAAGGTGGGTTTGAAAACCAGTACACAGTGATGCAAATTCATTCACATTTTATATGCTGCACTTCTGTTCTAGTCTCTCTTGTGAGCGGGTGTGAATCCGGAACTACAACACACATACTACAATAGTCACCCCCCCGTGGAACCCTTTCACCTCGTGCTACCCTGTCCCCGCCTCTCCCCACCTCACCTTCTGCTCGCTGCCATCAGCATGGTCTCCAGCTTAGAATGGGTGTAACAGAGTTAAGAACACTCGCGTCGCCTAATTGCTAGCTTGCATGCCCCCCCCCCCCCCCCGACCTCCTCCTCCCTCACCTCTCGCTCTCAGCCATCTGCATGGTCTCCAGTTTGGAGTGGGCTCCTCTGTTGAATCCTTTCACTTCCTGCTCCTCCAGGCCCTCCAGCAGACGGATAGCGTCCCTGTTCACCCCGCGCCTCTTGGCCAGTACTAGGGGAGTCGACCCGTTGTGGTTACTGAGAAAGTGAAAGGGAACGCTTGGATGTTAAGATTGTGAAGAGGCGCTGGTGCTCCTTTCAGATGTTGCGCCCACATTTACTGTCCTGCATCAGTCCATGGAGTAGAAACGGGATAAAGGACAATATTATTCAGGATGGCAAAACCATGAATAATGGGGTGGGGGGGGAGGGGGGGGGTTGTTACGTTTGCTAGTTTAATGTGTCTTGGATGGTCCATGACAATGCACATTTTGCCAGAGGGTAGGCTGTCACTAAGGCTCTGAACCATTCCAACACTAGCGTTACTCCTCTCTCCTTCCCTTTCTCACCAGATATATCTAGACTTGAGCCACTCTCAGCATTCAAGCTCTCTAAAAATTTTTTAAATGCCACTACCCCTCAGTCCAACCCCCAGCCCCTCTCTTACCAGATGTCTATCTTGAGGCCGTTGGACACCAGGAACTGGATGGTATCCACGTGTCCACAGAGGTGCAGGGCCGTGTTACCCTGGTAGTCTGTCGCCAGGAGGTCCGCCCCAAACTTATGGAGGAACCAACAGATGTCCACGTTCCCCCTGGCGGCCGCTAGGTGCAGGCCCGTACGACCCCGGTTGTCCCGTATGTTTGGGTCACAGCCCGTCTCCAGTAGCCGCTTGGCGAAAGGCAGGTCCCCGTCAATGCAGGCCTGCAGTTAGGGATTTGCCTTTATTTAACCAGGTAAGTTATTGAGAACACATTCTCTACTGGGCAATTCCGTGGGAAAGTCAACTTGAGCATCCGCAATAGAAAGTTGTCATTTCATTGGCCATCTAACTAACGACATGTGTTCTTGCTAAGATTCTCTTGGACAAAATATGCCGAAATGCATTTATCTACATCGCAGTACTATGTTAGAAAGAAAGATAAGAGTGTTTATCAACAATCTGTGAATAGTCCTGGAGTATTTTTTTTCTCCAAATGAAAGCCCCCCCAAAATATATTGACTTCATCCAGTGTCTAGAAAAGTGGATTGGCAGTATAGGCTAGGTTTGGGCGGTATCCAGATTTTCATACCGTCATACCAGTTCTGTAGCATATCAGGGTATGTGGTATTACCGAATGTGCACACAACGGGCGCTATTTCAAATTTGTTTTATTATAATAATAATAAACTACCGTTCAAAAGTTTGGGGTAACTTAGAAATGTCTTTGTTTTTCATGAAAACATACATAAAGCGAGTTGCAAAATGAAAAGGAATATAGTCAAGACGTTGACAAGGTTATAAATAAAGTTTTTTAAAATTGAAATAATACATTTTGCTTCCGTCAAAGAATCCTCCATTTGCAGCAACTACACCCTTGCAGACCTTTGGCATTGTACACTGCTCAAAAAAATAAAGGGAACACTAAAATAACACAACCGAGATCTGAATGAATGAAATAGTCTTATTAAATACTTTTTTCTTTACATAGTTGAATGTGCTGACAACAAAATCACACAAAAATTATCAATGGAAATCAAATTTATCAACCCATGGAGGTCTGGATTTGGAGTCACACTCAAAATTAAAGTGGAAAACCACACTACAGGCTGATCCAATTTTGATGTAATGTCCTTAAAACAAGTCAAAATGAGGCTCAGTAGTGTGTGTGGCCTCCACGTGCCTGTATGACCTCCCTACAACGCCTGGGCATGCTCCTGATGAGGTGGCGGATGGTCTCCTGAGGCATCTCCTCCCAGACCTGGACTAAAGCATCCGCCAACTCCTGGACAGTCTGTGGTGCAACGTGGCGTTGGTGGATGGAGCGAGACATGATGTCCCAGATGTGCTCAATTGGATTCAGGTCTGGGGAACGGGCGGGTCAGTCCATAGCATCAATGCCTTTCTCTTGCAGGAACTGCTGACACACTCCAGCCACATGAGGTCTAGCATTGTCTTGCATTAGGAGGAACCCAGGGCCAACCGCACCAGCATATGGTCTTACAAGGGGTCTGAGGATCTCATCTCGGTACCTAATGGCAGTCAGGCTACCTCTGGCGAGCACATGGAGGGCTGTGCGGCCCCCCAAAGAAATGCCACCCCACACCATGACTGACCCACCGCCAAACCGGTCATGCTGGAGGATGTTGCAGGCAGCAGAACGTTCTCCACGGCGTCTCCAGACTCTGTCACGTCTGTCACGTGCTCAGTGTGAACCTGCTTTCATCTGTGAAGAGCACAGGGCGCCAGTGGCGAATTTGCCAATCTTGGTGTTCTCTGGCAAATGCCAAACGACCTGCACGGTGTTGGGCTGTAAGCACAACCCCCACCTGTGGACGTCGGGCCCTCATACCACCCTCATGGAGTCTGTTTCTGACCGTTTGAGCAGACACATGCACATTTGTGGCCTGCTGGAGGTCATTTTGCAGGGCTCTGGCAGTGCTCCTCCTGCTCCTCCTGCTCAAAGGCGGAAGTAGCGGTCCTGCTGCTGGGTTGTTGCCCTCCTACGGCCTCCTCCACGTCTCCTGATGTACTGGCCTGTCTCCTGGTAGCGCCTCCATGCTCTGGACACTACGCTGACAGACACAGCAAACCTTCTTGCCACAGCTCGCATTGATGTGCCATCCTGGATGAGCTGCACTACCTGAGCCACTTGTGTGGGTTGTAGACTCCGTCTCATGCTACCACTAGAGTGAAAGCACCGCCAGCATTCAAAAGTGACCAAAACATCAGCCAGGAAGCATAGGAACTGAGAAGTGGTCTGTGGTCACCACCTGCAGAACCACTCCTTTATTGGGGGTGTCTTGCTAATTGCCTATAATTTCCACCTGTTGTCTATTCCATTTGCACAACAGCATGTGAAATTTATTGTCAATCAGTGTTGCTTCCTAAGTGGACAGTTTGATTTCACAGAAGTGTGATTGACTTGGAGTTACATTGTGTTGTTTAAGTGTTCCCTTTATTTTTTTGAGCAGTGTAGTTGTCAATTTGTTGAGGAAATCTGAAGAGATTTCACCCCATGCTTCCTGAAGCACCTCCCACAAGTTATATAGTGTAAAAATATAAAACACAACATGTGAAGTGTTGGTGCCATGTTTTATGAGCTGAAATAAAAGTTCCCAGAAATTTTACATACGCACAAAAAGCTTATTTCTCTGGTTTTGTGCACAAAATGTGTTTACATCCCTGTTAGTGAGCATTTCTCCATTGCTAAGATAATCCATCCACCTGACAGGTGTGGCATATCAAGAAGCTGATTAAACAACATGATCATTACACAGGTGCACCTTGTGCTGGGGACAATAAAAGGCCACTCTAAAATGTGCGGTTTTGTCACACAACACAATGCCACAGATGTCTCAAGTTGAGGGAGCATGCAATTGGCATGCTGACTGCAGGAATGTCCACCAGAGCGGTTTCCAGAGAATTTAACGTTCATTTTTCTACCATAAGCTGCCTCCAACTTCGTTTTAGAGAATTTGGCAGTACGTCCAACCGGCCTCACAACCAGAGACCATGTGTAACCATGCCAGATCAGGAGCTCCACACACATCCGGCGGCTTCACCTGCGGGATTGTCAAAGATCAGCCACCCAGACAGCTGGTGAAACTGTGGGTTTGAACAACCAAAGAATTTCTGCACAAACTGTCAGAAACCGTCTCACGGAAGCTCATCTGCGTGTTCGTCGTCCTCACCAGGATCTGACTGCAGTTTGGCTTCGTAATTGACTTCAGTGGCCAAATGCTCACCTTCGATGGCAACTGGAACGCTGGAGAAGTGTTGTCTTCACGGATGACTCCCGGTTTCAGCTGTACCGGGCAGATGTATGGCGTCGTGTGGGCGAGCGGTTTTCTGACGTCAACATTGTGAACAGAGTGCCCCATGGTGGCGGGGGGGTTATGGTACGGGCAGGCATAAGCTATGGACAACGACCACAATTGCATTTTATGGAAGGCAATTTGAATGCACAGATATACCGTGATGAGATCATTGTCGTGCCATTCATCCTCCACAATCACCTCATGTTTCAGCATGATTATGCACGGCCCCATGTCGCAAGGATCTGCCCACAATTCCAGGAAGCTGAAAATGTCCCAGTTCTTCCATGGCCTGCATACTCACCAGACATGTCACCCATTGAGCATGTTTGGGATGCTCTGGATCGACAGCGTATTCCAGTTCCCGCCAATATCCAGCAACTTCACACAGCCATTGAAAAGGAGTGGGACAACATTCAACAGCCTGTTCAACTCTATGCAAAGGAGATGTGTTGTGCTGCATGAGGCAAATGGTATTCACACCAGATACGGACTGGTTTTCTGATCCACGCCCCTACCTTTTTTTAAAAAGGTATCTGTGATCAACAGATGCATATCTGTATTCCCAGTCATGTTAAATCCATAGATTAGGGCCTAATGAATTTATTTAAATTGACTGATTTCCTTATATGAACTGTAACTCTGTAAAATATTTTAAATTGTTGCATGTTGTGTTTATATTTTTGTTCAAAGTAAAAAAAAAAAAATGGAGGGGGGACGCACAAAACAATTAAGACAACAGGGATCTTGATCCAGGAGGGGATTGAATGTCTCTGCTGTAACCAAGAAGCTTGATCTTGACATCTAGCCACTTAGCAAGTTAGCAAACCAAATGCATAGCTGGAGCCCTGAGCTGGATATAATTTATTTTACAAATCTTAGGTTTCTTATAGTTATACTTAACTTATAATAAGTTATTATTTCAACGGTATTGAAAATAATACAGGCACATGTAGATTGTCTCATTTACATATTTTGCACAATATTTCGGAAGAATTGTAATACAGAAAAATCGTATATTTACCCCCAATTTTTTATTTATTTAACTAGGCAAGTCAGTTAAGAACAAATTCTTATTTACAATGATGGCCTACACCGGCCAAACCCAGACGACGTTGGGCCAATTGTGCGCCGCCCTATGGGACTCCCAATTTCCTTCGAAAAGGCTATCCATGGCCAGAAGCAAAGACTTACAAACTCACTACTTTTACTATTATGTTTAGTCTCCCCAAAAAGCTTGTCCATTTCATGTAACATCCATAATGCTTATTTTCTTTATTTCACCAACATGCCAATATTTAGAAGTCTGCTTTTTGGGGGGTACACTCCCCCCAAGGGGTACTATAGCCACACACATGAAAAGTTTCATTTACATTTTGTTTGTCCATTCTGTGAGACATTAAAGTTGTGATTTTGCGTGCAAATGTAATGTCCATAACTCTGGAATCGCCCTACTACAATAACAACCCGGGATGAGTTAGATCAATAATAGTCAATTGATGGTGTCTGTATGACTTTCAGAACTTTTTTGAATTGAACATTTAAAACTCCCAATTTAGTGATATTTTTCATCCCAATTTAAGAGATATTTTCTACTGCTGGACAGAGATCTAAGTTTAAAATATTTATTTTGATTCAAAGTATGTACAGCTTTTCCACCCCACAATAGATAAATAACCATGTGTTTATTTTGCACGCACACATTTTATTGAATTTTGCTGGTAAAAAAAAAATGTTTCAGTTTATAAAACAACTTTGATTAGGCTAATCGTTTTATCAACCCTAGCAACCATCAACTTTAAAGACTGGGGGTGTATTCATTCGTGCACACCGTAGCTAAATGTTTTGCCACCAAAAAGGTTTTTCAACAGAAGCGAGAGTTTCTTATTGGACAAATTCAGGTAGCTAGGTCCCTCCACGTTTTGTCCCATTTGCTTCCAAGTGAATACACTATTGCCCAATCCCAAATTGACCCCGAGACCCTACATCCTATGCATGTGCGAAGATCTGAGAGGATTTGACAGTTGTAAGCAACATGGTGAAACTTCCACTTTTGCAGTGAGCAAGTGGTTCTATTACCATATTGTTTACGCCTGTCAAATCCTCTCAGATCTCCACAAGTGCATAAGGCGTCGGGTCTAGGGGTCGATTTGGGATTGGCCCCCTTGTGTTGGACTCTACCTGCAGCAGGGGAACGGAGGTCTGCGACGAGTCGTTAATGAAGACATAGGACATGTCCGAGTGGGTGTCAGAAAATTCCAGCGTACCTGAAGAGGGGGAGGGAGGGACGGTAGCGGGGAGAAGGGTGAGAGGGAGGTAGGAAGGAATGGGGAGGGAAGAGGGGGAGGAGGGTAGGAAAGAGCAAGAAGGAAGGAGGGAGGGAAATAAAGAAGAGAGAAGAAAGGGATGGATGGAGGGAATGAGAAATTGAGACAGGAATGTTTTATTTTTTAGGCCTCTGTAGAGTGTTGAGGCAGTAACCAAAAGGTAGCTGGTTCAAATCCCCAAGCCAGCAATGTGGAAAAATCTGCCCTTGAGCAAGGCAGTTAAATCCACAAAAACAACTGCTTCCGGGCGCCGATGACGCACTGGTGTCGATTAAGGCAGCACCCCGCACCTCTGATTCAGATCGGTTGGGTTAAATGCGGAAAACACATTTCAGACGAATGCATTCAGTTGTGCAACTGACTAGGTATCCTCTTTCCCAAGCTTGCTGTCTTGGCAAGATAAAATCAAAAGCTAACGTTATGTTAACTTGCCTTGACGTTAGCTAGCTAACGTTAGCTGGCTGATATTCATGTGTATGTAACGTAGCTAACGTTAGTTAGCTTACTAGCTAGTAGGCACATTGTTATTATAAAAACACAGAAATATCTAGTAAATACGGTAGCTAGCTAACGTTATTGACATCGAATCGTTTCATGATCCAACATACCCAGCCAGCTAGCTAGCATTCGTTTGGTACTAGCTAGCTAGCTGGCTGGGTATGTTGGATCATGAAACGATTCGATGTCAATAACGTTAGCTAGCTACCGTATTTACTAGATATATAGCTAACAGACTCGTAATAACGTGACAACAAGCATTTGTCGAGCTTATTCAGTTGTTAGTGATGTTAGCTAGTTACCTGTTTAGGTGTTCCAAATCAGAGGAGAAAATCTAAATTCGCTTTTCTGCTAAGCAGTGTGTTGTTGTGGTGGATGCTGAACCAGCTGTGATTTTACAACAGCTCAGCGGAAACTGGGTTACTCTCTGGGTGTAATAATTACGTCGATTCTGTTGCAAAACGTTTTGCAATATAACTCGTTTACTCCGATGGCAAAACGCAAACGACAGTTTCTATTGGACAAATTCAGGTCGGTCCCTCCCCGTTTCGTTCCGTTGCTCCATTTGCTTCCGTTTGGTTCCTAAACAGTAAATGGTTCCCGTAATTAAAACACCCCTGCTTTTTGCGGCAGAGGAAGAAGGCTCTCTCTCTCAGAATCTGATATATCAGGCAATCAGCATTTATAGTAGTCTTAAATATACACATATTATTACTGTGGAAAGATACATTAATATACAAATCAGTTGACCTAGCCAGAAATGTCCCACCATATAAAGCATTATGGAATTCAACATAAAAACTTTGCCATTTTGTTGTTGTCATTTACCAGATACTTTTATCCAGAGTGACCTAGAGTAGTGAGTGCATACTGCAATACATTTTAATACTCCCCCCCCTGTACTGGTCCACCGTGGGAATCGAACCCACAAACTCTGGTGTTGCTCTATCAACTGAGCCACAGGGGATCTTACGTTTCACTGTGAAATTTATGCTATATATTTTTTTTTTCAAGGTAGCCCTGAAGGCTGTATGATTAATAGATTTTTTTTTTCCAAGAATGAGAGGTTTTGACAAACATTAAAAAAACGTAGCCTAATATGTCAAATCAAATTCAAAAACCGTCGATACAAAGTGTATTTAAGGTCTCAACACACTACGTAATTTTTTTTTCAAAATACAACAAGAAAACTGTCTTACCTGATGCAACGACCCCATCCAGTGGCAGTATTAAAAGGCTGCATTTCCACAGGCAGCCCAATTATGTTCTTTTCCCGCAAATTGGTATTTTGACAATAACCGGAGAAAAGAGTAGAATTGGCCTGCCTATGTAAATGCAGCAAAATGTTCCCCAATCCAAGAGTGGTTTAAAACTATTGATGATGTTGTGTTAGTCAGTGGTTGACAATCAAATATGACTGCTGTGGCTTTCCACGGAAAAGATGAAGACAAAATAAAAGTGTTATCACCTAAGTGTTAAACTTTAATGTTGTCTTGTTAAGCACACAGCACTTTATGTGTTAAGTACCTACTAGGTTAGGTATGTTGCACTCTTCAAATGTGGTAAATCCACTACATCAAACAACATATATTTAATTTGGACCCTTTTACACATACTGTAGTCTAGATCTGTATAGGTGGTATATCATTGTGTTTAATTTCTCTCAAACAATCCTAATCATCGTTCTTCATTCAATCTGAATCTGTGTTAGTTGTAATGCTTTTATTTCATTGTGAACACAAAACTGCAACTTTTGACCAAATCTGTTGTGTCCTCTGAGGAAAATGTAGCACGTCTGCATAATCAGTGCAGTTATACATCTCTGTTATACATGTAAAATGTGGATTTGTATGAAAAATATTTATTTTTCAGGTTCTCAAAATTCCTTTTAAGACAGTGGAATATATTCAACAGAGGTCAGTGTCAAAACAGTGACAATAAAAAATGTGTTTTTATCTTTTTGTGTCATTCAAATATACTCATAGAATTATATATTTCCATATAAAACATATCCTAAATTTTTTTTTGTTTCGTTCCTATCATCGAATGTACAGATCATCTCCCCCAAAATATATTTGTAAATAACCTTTGAACCAGGGAATAATTACAGTGAAGTATAAGAATTACAATCTAGATTACAGACAAAAGAACAACAAATGAGAAAAAATCTAATTGAAAAAGATGTACTCAGGGCTACCAATGAGAGATGGGCCTGTGTGTTAGACATAGTGGTCATAGTGGTTACAACTTAAGGCACCCAGCACTTTTAACATCAGTGGCTGCGTTCCAGGTCACCTACATTGCAAGCGTTGCATTGGCATCAGATTGCTAGATCATATGATGTGGCTAGCTGGTATATTAATCACCTATCCAGGTGTTTTGAGATCTGGCAGGCGTCTGCAATGTAGTCGCACTGGAACGCATCCATCAACATGACAGGAACTGAGGAGAGCAGATAGGGACTACAGCAACACAGTAGGCCTTATCGTTTGCTCTGATAAAATTGATAGTAAGCTTCTGTCCAACAACAAATATTGTAACGGGAAATGTGTGTGTGGTGTGTTTGTTGTTAGTTTGTGATTCCTTCCA
The DNA here is from genome assembly GCF_045679555.1 of Salvelinus alpinus. NCBI lineage: Eukaryota > Metazoa > Chordata > Actinopteri > Salmoniformes > Salmonidae > Salvelinus > Salvelinus alpinus. Next base: position 49,299,093 of record NC_092096.1, on the reverse strand, counting down.
AGCAGTTACTGCGTACTTGTATGTTTTGGCTCAAGTATGGGTGGTGGAGGGTTTTATAAAAACCCAAATTTGGTCACAAAACAAAATGGAGCGAAGATAGTTACTCTCCTCACCTCGATAACCTGAGTGGAGCCATGGAGAAAATGATGGTTCTAAATAATTACAAAGCCAACATGATTTGGTGCAATGTACTATAGGCTTGGTCACCCATTCCAGTCAGTGAAGGAGGTGAGTTTAAAGTAGCAATATTCAATATCTGTTTCCACCCAAAGTGTGAAACCCCCCTAACAACTGCATTTGTAAACAAAGGGGTGGGTCTTGGGAACATGGAACTACCATTGAGTTACTTTAACTCTATGTTAGCTGTCTAACACAGTGACAGTGACATTACACACTCCACTATTAGGGTCTCACTGAGCACAGGAGTGCTCCTTAAAAGGAGATGGTCACAATAATCATGTGTGTTCAGTGTAGATGGTGTGTGTTCCAGCAGTGAATTGGGGGGGGGGGGGGCTGGTGTTGGTGGTTAGAACCTTCAACCTCCACCGCTGTAGCTAAACTGAAAAGAAACGCACAAGTTACAGATCATTACCTGCACAGACTGACTCCATTCATACCACAGGAGGTTTGTGGCACCTTCATTGGGGAGGACTGGCTCATAATAATGGCTGGAGCTGAATAAGTGGAATGGTATCAAATGCATGCAACGCATGGTTTCCATGTGTTTGATGCCATTCCATTCGCTCCGTTCATGCCATTGCTGTGAGCCGTTCTCCCCTCAGCAGCCTCCTGTGATTTATACCAATTATAGGCACTCACATTACCGCAATACATTAAACATACGCATAAATGGGATCTTATATAAATAGAAGTATCACCATTTTTTCCAAGTGATTCGGCATGGGATGACGTTACCTCACCCGATCTGTCTATGCCACTCATTCTAATATTTAAAAAGTGATGGATTTGTCTTTTTCAAAACTGTTGTCAAGTTGAGTCCCAGGGTAGGGTAGCACCAAAAAAAAAAGAACATATTGGCTTCTAATAGAATCACAAGCACATATCATAACACACTTACTGTTTCTCTTAACTGAAGCAGACATAATAGATATCATAGGTGTGTGTGTGTGTTTGAGTATGAAAAGCGGTTGGCTAGCTATAGCAGTTAACAGGTCTCTTAGGTTCATGACTGCATGTAGTTGTAACGGCAGAGAACGCATTCATCCCAAATAGCATCATATTCCCTATGTAATGCACCACTATGGACCAGAGTCCTATGGGTAGTGCACTATATAGGCCATTTGGGATGTAGCCCAGGAAGCGAAAGCGGTTCAGTGCAGGCCAAAGGGGTGGTTTGAGGTTGCACTCTCCGAGGTAGCCGTGAATGTTTTCAGACACATAACCATAGCAACGTGAAAAGAACAAAATAAAGACACATGAAACATACAGTATAGCACCACTGTCAGTAATAATCTAGTTTCGAACAAGACCGCTCATCTCTCCATCCCTTTCTGTCTTACATCGATAGAAGGGCATCCTAAACCCATAAAAGGGCCCTCGTCGGCTCCTTCAGGAGCCCCTCACCCTCCTAGTGAGACCCCTAGATGAAGCAGGAGAGGTGCTCAAATTCAGTCAGTCAAAGTTTATTTTGTATTTTTTATCATTTCAATTACTCCATCTCCACCTCCATCTCTCTTTTTCCTTTCTGATAAGTAATCATCACCCTCTCCTTTGTTGTTTCAGTCTCTCTCTTTTTCATTTCCCATATCTTCTATCCATCTCTCCATCTTCGACTCTTATCCCAGCTACAAGATCTTGCTGCAGACTTGACAGCGACTGACTCGGCTGCGTTGGTTGCCTCCCTTCAGTGTGTCCATCGGAGGGGGGTCGAACTCCCGGTTAGGCTCAACCGTGGTCAGCCAGAAGCTGTACTTGTTGGCAAAGTAGTGGCAGGTGCCCTTGGCCCCATTACACTCAATGAAGGGCGTGGCGCGGAAGTCTTCCAGACAGGACCCTGGAGAGCTCAGGGACTGGCCGCCGCCCTCAGCCCCGGCAGCAGTGTGCTGTATGGGGGGAAAGGAGAGAGAGAGAGAGGAGGAGGGGACCAGACAATACCTAGGTGTTAGTTTCTAGATGGTGGTTTAGACTATGGAGTTATTGGGTAGTGAACTAGCTTTCATTAGAGAATAAAATATAGGCCAGGATTCAAAGAGTGATTGACATTTAAAGGTAATTTTACGATTGAGCCGACATCTTCAGCGGTTGCCATGAATGTGATCGCAAACGCAGGAATATTGGCTTAAGAAGGCACTCTGGGCGACAACGCTCTACATTGCACAGTGGATTAAATCTGGCCTTAATCCCCCCCCAACTCACCATGAGAAAGGAGTACCCGATCCAGAGGGATCTCCAGCCGGGAGGGCAGGTAGGGATGGTGAGGTCCTGTGAGTGGACAGCTACAGGCTGGGAGTAGGCCTCGCACACGGAGCACCTGCTGATGTACTGGCTGATGGCCTCCTCTCCCACCGGCATCATGGGGATGGGTGCCGTGGTGGACAGCCAATAGGACTTGTCGTTGCGACTGGCGTAGTAGCAGATCTCGTTGGGCGTGCAGTACAGGAAGGGGACAGTGCTGAAACGGGGAAGGCAGGAGCCTGCCATACCTGCGAGAGAGGGGAGAGGAGGGAGAGAGGTGGAGAGAAGGGGGAGAGATGGGGGAGTAGGGGAGGAGAGATATAAAGTTGAGCTTTCCACAGGTTTTGTAGGTCGCTCTGCCTGCCCGAATTGTATAATCGCTCATGTTGCCCTTGTGTGTGTGTGTGTGTGTGTGTGTGTGTGCGTGTGCAAGCGTGTGTGTGACGCACCGAGGTCCTGGTTATGGGCCTTCTCCTGCCCCTCAACATACAGCAGACTGTATCCTTCCCAGAGCTGAGCCATGCCCTGAGGACACATGGGCACCTGGTTGTTCTGACTGTGCTTCACCAGAGTGTAGCCAATACTCCTGCTGCGCGCCACACTACCTGGGGGACCCTGCAGGCCAGGCTTACCGGGCAGACCTGGGTGAGAGAGGAGAGGAAGAGAGTGGGGAGGTGAAAAGAGATGGGAGGGGAGAAGTGGGGAGGGAGTATGTAAGTAGTACAGGTTCAAATGTTGTGTATCACTTTACTTAAAACCTCCGGCTAAAATGCATTATGATGCGATTATAAAGCAATGTAAGACTTGTCATGTTGTATAGAGGTCGATGTGTGTTCAGACGGATTCACATACAGACATTCTAGATACACACTCATACTCACAGTTGGCAAATATACTGTAGACACTATACACACACACACACCTTGTGACCCGGTAGGTCCAGGGAAACCAGGAGTACCAGAGTCTCCCAGAGGTCCGTCCAGGCCTGACCCTCCGTTCCTCCCCAGCTTCCCTACCGCGCCGGGCCTGCCTTTAGGACCTGGAACAGAGGAGGAGGATCTGATGTCACTTCATGTTTTAATACCTAATGTGTCAGGTTTGGATCAGGGTAGTGTAAACTGATCCTAGAAATGGAATTAGGAGGTGACTGTGGTTCGTCTGAATCCACACAAGGCAAAACTGATCCTAGATCAATATTCCTTCTCTGAGATGCTTTGTGAATATAGTCCCAGTAGGTTACTTACCCCCCTGCCTGGCCTCTGGCTGTTCTAAGTAGGCTACTCACCCCCCCTGCCTGGCATGCCGGGATTGCCTGCTTCTCCCACGGGCCCTGGAGCTCCGTTGGCCCCGGGGTCTCCCATGTCTCCATAGGTTGTCCGGTTGCCCTGCCAGGGGAAAGTTATACCTTGGGGTCCCTTACGACCAGTATTACCTAGAGGGGGAGGGAGAGAAGTGTGAGGAGGGGAAAGGAGGGGGGAAGGGGATGGGGAGGAAGGGAAAGAGAGAGAGAACGCAAAATGAGAGGTACATTTTTTACAATTAATTAATCAAATTGACAAAGACAAGTGTTTCATCTTCAAGATCAGTGTGTGTTAAAAGGATAAGTCTCTCACCACTCCTTCCTTTGGGTCCTTTCCCACCGTAGTATCCTGGATCTCCAGGGAAGCCCATTTGTCCAGATGCTCCACTGTACCCAGAGTCACCTCTCTCTCCTGGGCAACACAACAACAACATGTACAACACACGCCATCAGACACATGATACACCAACTACAGGGTAAGAAAATGTCAGATCAACATCCAATTCTGGCTGATACTTTATTGAGTTGTCAACAAATGTGCCCATCAGACAAATTGTACGTTTCAGATCAACATCCAATTTAGGTTGATATTCAAAAGTGAATCTTACTTGAAGTAAATCAACCTTTTTTGAAACTATATTGTTGAGTCTATAAGGCTACCATCAAGGTAATCATCCTCAATCTGATAGCCATCATCACTGTACCTTGCTTTTGAATCACATTCTGATGGATATTACAGTACATTGATTTGTCATCCCTGTACCTTTGAATCCAGGGTTTCCGTCCCGTCCTGGGCCACCTGGACCCCCAGGGTCTCCACGGTTACCAGGGGTACCAGGGATGCCAGATAGCCCAGAGTCGCCTCTGTCTCCTTGGGCTGTACCGGGCCCCGGTGGGCCTGGGGGGCCTGGAGGACCACGGTAACCTGGAGGATCCGACCATAAACAATTAACACAAGAGTGAACTAGCCACAGTATAGAGGTCTATAGAGTGTTCGATTTAGATGGAGGGAGGAGAATGAGAGATGACTCAGAGGGAGAAATTGAGAGAAGGAGAAGGAGAAGAGGACAACCTGGAGGAACGGACAGAGGGGAGAGGAGATGTTAACACTCAGTAAACTAGGTATAGATATAGAGTGGTAAGAGATGGGGAGATGTAGGGAGGAAAGAGATAGAGGGGAAAGTAAAAAGGAGGAGAAGAACATGGAAGAAAGAGGAGGAAAGTGAGATGGAGGAATATAAGGAGACAAATCTCAGCTGATCAAATCAAATCATATTAGTCACATGCGCCGTATACAACAGTGAAATGCTTACTTACAAGCCCCTAACCAACAACGCAGTTTAAAAAAAATACAAATAAGAAATCAGAAATAAAAGTAACAAGTAATTAAAGACCAGCAGAAAAATAACGATAGCGAGACTACATACAGGGTACAGAGTCATTGTGCGGGGGCACTGGTTAGTTGAGGTAATATGTACATGTAGGTAGAGTTATTAAAGTAACTATGTATAGATGATAACAACAGAGAGTAGCAGCAGTGTAAAAGGGGGGGGGGGGACAATGCAAATAGTCTGGGTGGCCATTTGATTAGATGTTCAGGAGTCTTATGGCTTGGGGGTAGAAGCTGTTTAGAAGCCTCTTGTACATAGACTTGGCGCTCCGGTACCGGAGTACAAGATACAATTTTTAGGGCCTTCCTCTGTCAACGCCTGGTATAGAGGTCCTGGATGGATGGCAGGAATCTTGGCCCCAGTACGCACTGCCCTCTGTAGTGCCTTGCGGTCAGAGGCCGAGCAGTTGCCATACCAGGCAGTGATGAAACCAGTTAGGATGCTCTCGATGGTACAGCTGTAGAACCTTTTGAGGATCTGAGGACCCATGCAAAATCTTTTCAGTCTCCTGAGGGAAGAATAGGTTTTGTCGTGCCCTCTTTATGACTGTCTTGGTGTGCTTGGACCATGTTAGTTTGTTGGTGATGTTGACACCAATGAACTTGAAGCTCTCAACCTGCTCCACTACAGCCCCGTCGATGAGAATGGGGGAGTGCTCGGTCCTCTTTTTCCTGTAGTCCACAATCATCTCCTTTGTCTTGATCACATTGAGGGAGAGGTTTTTGTCCTGGCACCACATGGTCAGGTCTCTGACCTCCTCCCTATAGGCTGTCTCGTCGTTATCGGTGATCATACCTACCACTGTTGTGTCATCGACAAACTTAATGATGGTGTTGGAGTCGTGCCTTGCCGTGCAGTCATGAGTGAACAGGGAGTACAGGAGGGGACAGAGCACGCACCCCTGAGGGGCCCCTTTGTTGAGGATCAACGTGGCAGATGTGTTGTTACCTATCCTACCTGGGGGTGGCCCGTCAGGAAGTCCATGATCCAGTTGCAGAGGGAGGTGTTTAGTCCCAGGGTCCATAGCTTATTGATGAGCTTTAAGGGCACCATGGTGTTGAACGCTGAGCTGTAGTCAATGAATTGCATTCTCACATAGGTGTTCCTTTTGTCCAGGTGGGAAAGGGCAGTGTGGAGTGCAATAAAGATTGCATCATCTGTGGATCTGTTTTGGCGGTATGCAAGTTGGAGTGGGTCTAGGGTTTCTGGGATAATGGTGTTGATGTGAGCCATGACCAGCCTTTCAAAGCAGTTCATGGCTACAGACGTGAGTGCTATGGGTCGGTAGTCATTTAGCAGGTTACCTTTGTGTTCTTGGGCACAGTAACTATGGTGTTCTGCTTGAAACATGTTGGTATTACAGACTCGGAAAGGGAGAGGTTGAAAATGTCAGTGAAGAAAATTGCCAGTTGGTCAGCGCATGCTCGCAGTACACTTCCTGGTAATCTGTCTGGCCCTGCGGCCTTGTGAATGTTGACCTGTTTAAAGGTCTTACTCACATTTGCTGCGGAGAGCATGATCACACAGTCTTCCAGAACAGCTGGTGCTCTCATGCATGTTTCAGTGTTATTTTCCTCGAAGCGAGTGTATAAGTAGTTTAGCTCGTCTGGTAGGCTCATGTCACTGGGCAGCTCTTGGCTGTGCTTCCCTTTGTAGTCTGTAATGGTTTGAAAACCATGACACATCCGACGAGCGTCAGAGCCGGTGTAGTACAATTAGATCTTAGTCCTGTATTGACGCTTGCCTGTTTGATGGTTTGTCGGAGGGCATAGCGGGATTTCGTATAAGCTTCCTGGTTAGAGTCCTGCTCCTTGAAAGCGGCAGCTCTAGCCTTTAGCTTTGTGCGGATGTTGCCTGGCTTCTGGTTGCGGTATGTACGTACAGTCACTATGGGGACGACGTCATCGATGCACTTATTGATGAAACCAATGACTGATGTGGCGTACTCTTCAATGCTATTGGAGGAATCCTGGGACACATTCCAGTCTGTGCTAGCAAAACAGTCCTGTAGCTTAGCATCTGCTTCATCTGACAACTTTTTTTATTGATCGAGTCACTGGTGCTTCCTGCTTTAATTTTTGCTTGTAAGCAGGAGGATAGAATTATGGTCAGATTTGCCAAATGGAAGGCAAGCTTTGTATGCGTCTCTGTGTGTGGAGTAAAGGTGGTCCAGAGTTTTTTCCTTCTGGTTGCACATTTAACATGCTGATAGAAATTTGGTAAGACGGATTTAAGTTTCCCTGCATTAAAGTCCCCGGCTACTAGTCCCCGGAATTTTCCTGTTTGCTTATGGCGGAATACAGCTCATTCAGTGCGGTCTTAGTGCCAGCATCAGTCTGTGGTGGTTTGTAGACAGCTACGAAAAATACACATTAGAACTCTCTAGGTCTACAGCTTATCATGAGATACTCTACCTCAGGCGAGCAAAACCTTGAGACTTCCTTAGATATCGTGCACCAGCTGTTATTTACAAAAATATATAGTCCGCTGCCCCTTGTCTTACCAGACGTCGCTGTTCTATCCTGCCGATACAGCGTAACGGCAGCCAGCTGTACATTGAGAATGTCGTCGTTCAGCCACGACTCCGTGAAACATAATATGTTACAGTTTTGAATGTCCCGTTGGTAGTTTAATCTTCCACGTAGTTCATCAATTTTATTTTCCAAAGATTGCACGTTTGCTAGCAGAATGGAAGGAAGTGAGGGTTTAGTCGATCGACTACAAATTCTCAGAAGGCAGCCTGCCCTCTGGCCCCTTTTTCTCCGCCTTCTCTTCATGCAAATGACGGGGATCTGGGCCTGTTTCCGGGAAAGCAGTATATCATTCACATCGAGCTCATCGGATTCGTTAAAGGAAAAAAAACGATTCTGCAAGTCCGTGTTGTGTAATCACAGTTCTGATGCCCAGAAGTTATTTTCGGTCATAAGAGACGGTAGCAGCAACATTACAGTTGAAGTCGGAAGTTTACATACACCGTAGCCAAATACATTCAAACTCCATTTTTCACAATTCCTGACATTTAATCTTTGTAAAAAATTCCCTGTCTTCGGTCAGTTAGGATCACCACTTCATTTTAAGAATGTGAAATGTCAGAATAATAGTAGAGAGAATGATTTATTTCTACTTTTATTTATTTCATCACGTTCCCAGTGGGTCAGAAGTTTACATACACTCAATTAGTATTTGGTAGCATTGCCTTTAAATTGTTTAACTTGAGTCAAACGTTTCTGGTTGCCTTCCACAAGCTTCCCACAATGAGTTGGGTGAATTTTGGCCCATTCCTCCTGATGTAATGGAGTCAGGTTTGTAGTCCTCCTTGCTCGCACACACTTTTTCAGCTCTGCTCACAAATATTATATAGGATTGAGGTCAGGGCCTTGTGATGGCCACTCCAATACCTTGACTTTCTTGTCCTTAAGCCATTTTGCCACAACTTTGTAAGTATGCTTGGGGTCATTGTCCATTTTGAAGACCCATTTACGACCAAGCTTTAACTTCCTGACTGATGTCTTGAGATTTTGCTTCAATATATCCACATAATTTTCCTCCCTCATGATGCCATCTATTTTATGAAGTGCACCAGTCCCTCCTTCAGCAAAGCACCCCCACAACATGATGCTGCCACCCCCGTGCTTCACGGTTGGGAAGGTGTTTTCCTCCAAATATAACGACGGTCATTATGGCCAAACAGTTCTATTTTTGTTTCATCAGACCAGAGAACATTTCTCCAAAAAGTACGATCTTTGTCCCCATGTGCAGTTGCAAACCATAGTCTGGCTTTTTTATGGCGGTTTTGGAGCAGTGGCTTCTTCCTTGCTGAGCGGACTTTCAGTTTATGTCGATATAGGACTCGTTTTACTGTGGATATAGATACTTTTGTACCTGTTTCCTCCAGCATATTCACAAGGTCCTTTGCTGTTGTTCTGGGATTGATTTGCACTTTCCGCACCAAAGTACGCTCATCTCTAGGAGACAGAACGCATCTCCTTTCTGAGCGGTATGACGGCTGCGTGGTCCCATGGTCTTAATTGATTTCTTTTGATTTTCTCATGATGTCACTGAGTTTGAGAGGCACTGAGTTTGAAGGTAGGCCTTGAAATACATCCACAGGTACACCTCCAATTGACTCAAACGATGTCAATTATCAGAAGCTTCTAAAGCCATGACATAATTTTCTGGAATTTTCCTAGCTGTTAAAGGCACAGTCAACTTAGTGTATGTAAACTTCTGACCCACTGGAATTGTGATACAGTGAATTATAAGTGAAATAATCTGTCTGTAAACGATTGTTGGAAAAATGACTTGTGGAGTGGTTGAAAAACTAGTTTTATTGACTCCAACTTAAGTGTATGTAAACTTCTGACTTCAACTGTATGTACAAAATAAGTAAAATGTATAAGTTACAATTAATCTATAGTTTTGTAAAAGACCAAATGAAGGGTTAAATTACCTTCTTCTCCATCGATTCCTGGCAGGCCAGGGTCTCCCAGTGGTCCAGGGATGTTAGAAAAGACAGTCTCCCCGCGAGGACCAGGCATACCTGGGAAGCCCGTCACACCAGGACCCCCTGACATCCAGACAAGAGTTGTGGTCAGCATCAACACACACACACACACAAGTTACCCTTGGTGCCTCACTGTTTCTGCTTTAGAAACCGACTCTGGTCAAAAGAAGTACACTATTACAGGAAATTACAGGGAATAGTGAAACAAGAAATATATTATGGACCGTAAACTATCACCTTCATGCACTTAAGGAAATCATGGATGGCGGAGGCTCAATCAAGCTAGTCATCTTGACTACTTTCTTATGTTATTCTCGCTGCCACCAAAAGTTAAGAGTGTTGATGGGGACCGAATGTGGTCGGACCATCAAATAATTGGTATACACATTACTCTTACAGAATTTCCGCAAGGGCGAGGATATTGGACATTTTATCAGAGCCTACTGGATGACAACTTGTTTTTAACCAAGACAGAATCATTTATGACTGACTTTGTCCTACATAACATAGGTACAGCAGATCACCTTATTGTATGGGACACTTTTAAATGTGTCTTAAGAGGCCATTCAATTCAATACTCCTCTTTAAAACAAAAACAATTTTGGTTAAAATATTTATATTAACAAAGGAAATAGAGGAACTAATAGGCCAGGGCTGGATGGCATACCAGTTGAGGCATATCAAACCTTTTTTTCAATGTACTCAGAGGTCCGTTATTAGCATGTTTTAACTACTCCTATAAAAATAGTAGACTATCAGATACTTAGCAAGGTCTGATTTCACTATTACTGAAACAGGACCCAGGTGGTAAATATAAAGATCCAGTCCACCTAAAAAACTGGAAACTCTTACACTTCATTGTTGCGATGCCAAAATCCTAGCAAATTGCATAGAAATAAAAACGTATTGTCGGATATTATTCATCCTAATCAGACATGTTTTTTACATGGACAATACATTGGAGATAATATAAGACAAGTACTGGAAACAATAAGACACTATGAAAAATCTGGGAAACCAGGCCTGGTATTCATAGCTGACTTTGAAAAGGCCTTTGATAAACCACAACTGGAATTTATATATAAATGCCTGGACAATTTTAATTTACGAGAAACTCTTATACAATGGGTTAAAGTTATGTATAGTTCCCCCAGGTGTAAAATGGTAAATAATAGCTACTTCTCAGAAAGTATTAAATTGTCAAGAGGAATAAAACAAGGTTGCCTACAATCGGCATATCTATTTATTATGGCCATCGAAATGTTAGCTATTATTAAAATCAGATCCAACAATAATATCAAGGGGCGAGAAATCCAGGGCTTAAAAAACAAAGCTGTGAGAGGTTGGATCCCTGCACAGCCTCATAGAGGATCTAGATCATTTCTCTAACCTCTCTGGATTAAAACCAAATTATGATATGTAAGCCATATTACATATTGGATCGCTAAAAAATACTACTTTTACATTACCGTGTAGTTTACCAATAAAATGGTCCGACGGTGAAGTGGACATACTCGGTATGCATATCCCAAAATAAAGAAATTCTCTCACTACAATACATTTTAATAGACAGTTAGCCAAATTAGATAAGATCTTGCAAACATGGCAAGGACAACACCTGTTTATTTGTGGAAACATCACCCTAATTTATTTTTTAGTCATACCCAGACTAACTATTTACTTATGGCCCTGCCTACACCTAACGATTTGTTTTTGTAATTATATGAGCAAACTTTTTCCAATTCATTTGGAACGACAAGCCAGACAAAATTAAACTGCCTTTTTATATAATGAATATGAATTCGTAGGGCTAAAATTATTAAATATTAAAGCATAGTACCTTTCACTAAAGGCATACAAAAACTATAATTAAATTAAAACTGTTTCTCTAGCAGATTAGTAAAGAATGCCTTTTTCCCTTCATTCAGATTACAACCTCTCGCTTTCGGTTATTTGAAAATGAAATAATCTCCAAAATATTGCTACTTTTAAAACAAGCAAAAGAAAGCTGGTTCCAATTTCAGTTGAATAAACCACAAAAGACATAACAAATATTACAACAAATATTAGTGTTGAGCTCAAATATACTAATTGATAAAAAACATATATATAATCTTTGTAAATTATATCATAAATAGGACTGGTGGAGTTATGTCACACATGCAGATAACAAACATATATGGACATTTCTGCTCTATCCAAAATTACAACCAACTGACTGCAGCATTACAGCAATTTTTTGTTGTTGAGTTATGTGGAAAGGGGAGAATGTAAGGAACTTGTTGGCCCTGCATTAAAGGTTAAAATTGGCAAAAGAAAATTGTGACTCGTTTCAGGAAAGTATTTAAGTAAAAATACTTTAAAGTACTACTTAAGTCATTTTTTGGGGTATCTGTACTTTACTATTTACATTTTGGACTACTTTTAATTTTTCTTCACTACATTCATTAAGAAAATATTGTACTTTGCACTCCATACACTTTCCTTGACACCCAAAAGTACTCGTTACATTTTGATTTCTTAGCAGGACAGAAAAATAGTCCAATTCACACACTTATCAACCGAACATCCCCGGTCATCCCCACTGCCTCTGATCTGGTGGACTGACTAAACCGACATGCTTTGTTTGTAAATTATGTCTGAATGTTGGAGTGTGCCCCTGGCTTTCCGTAAAAAAAATAATTTAAAAAAAGAAAATGGTGTCATCTGGTTTGCTTAATATAAGGAATTATAAATGATTTATACTTTTACTTTTGATACTTAAGTATATTTTAAACCAAATAATGTTATACTTTTACTCAAGTAGAACTTTACTGGGTGACTTTTACTTCTCAGGAGCAGCATTTGAACGTAAACATTTATTTTTTATCAAAATGAGTTTTTGGGCAGAAATGCCTTCTGGAACATATGAACTTTCATGTGCCTTAATAACAAACTTGTATTCCATCCATAAATACGAATACAATGGTTAAATTACGAGCCTAGTTGGTTTAGCCATGGAAAAAGACAGGAACGTTCCCACTAGCCATGATTGGCTGAGATAATGTATGGGCTGGACATGCCGGGAGATGAGTTTGGATTGGTCTGCCATGTAGCATGCTTTTGTCTATAACATGAGCTGTTCAGTATGTGTTGACAGTCATTTCTACTGCGCCGTTTTTGAAAGATATAACGTTAGCCATCGAAAACTACAAAAGTTTTGCTACTTTTCTCAACAACATTGATGCCCTGAATCGACAGATCTGTAGGAAAAAGTGATGGGCTACTTTCTGCACACGCCACAATCAGTGTGAACCGGAGTGGCTTGACACAAAGCTGGCCAAACAAGATGTTGCTACAAAAAAACGGAGTTAAATGGTTCCAGTCTGCCGTGAAGCGTTCATCCATGTATATGGGTAAGAGTCTAGCTACATTTTCCAGATATGTTTCTAATTTTGTCAGAAAGTCATTTTTATTGCAAGTTAAAGCATACCGTTAGTTAGCTAGCAAACATTAGCTTGCTGGCTCGCTAGCTAACATTACGTGTGTAATCTGTGTAGTACTATTATTTGAATCAGAAATCCCCATTTGTATTGCTAGTTATAGCCTAATGTTAGCTAGTTAACATTGAACCAGGTTTGTTAGCTTTAGCCACCTGCAGATTCATACTACAGCTATGAAAACATTTGAATTGGTAGAAGTAGAAGTTGGGGTTATGCCGGTTCATTGTTTAGCTAGCTAGTTAGCATGTCTAAACAAAACACTCCACTTCGGCCGGATTATTACATGACCCATCAAATTAGCAAGTGTGTCTGGGGGTGATTATGGCCATCGATTGTATTTCATGAACGTGTACATGTCTAGACAATAGTTTCCCATCCACTCAGCTAGATGTGGCTGAAGTTTGGTTATAGCATTTCTTTCACATGACCCATTCATTTAGACAAGTGTGTCGGGTAAGCGTCATCCAATAACGATAAAATATGAATAAAATATTTTTATCTGAACACTTTCTGTTTTTGATATTGCTACTATGCAAGTACTATCACTGTACGATTTACACCTTCTGTATCCTGTGACTAATAAACTACATCAAACTTTTACATTTTGCTACATCAGACCGAATCTAGACAGTCGGTCACAATTGTGATAAATAAAAAAGTAAACCAGGTTCATTTAAGGACCAAAAAATGTACAGCTGCACCATACAAGTTGTAAAATAGTTGGGAAGAGATTTTCATGGCACACGGTTTATGAACTGATACACAAAACAATTCCGGATTCAAATTATTATACAAAATTCTTGCAACAAATGAAAAGTTATGGCAATGGGGAATACAACCATCCCAGCTCTGCAGATTTTGCTGCAAAGAGACAGAATCATTAGATCACGTGTTTTGGTACTGCCCATATGTAGCTTGTTTTTGGTCGCCGGTTCAGAAATTGCTGAAAAATCACAACATTTACCTAAAGCTAACTCTGTAAATGGCACTGCGAGGTTACTTGAAAAGCCATAGTCACTCGATCAATTATATAATACTCTTAGTGGCTTCCATCGGCCACTGATTGGTGGAGTGCTGCAGAGACAGTTGTCCTTCTGAAAGGTTCTCCCATCTCCACAGAGGAACTCTGGAGCTCTGCCAGTGACCATCGGGTTGTTGGTCACCTCCCTGACCAAAGCCCTTCTCCCTCGATTGCTCAGTTTGACCGGGTGGCCAGCTCTAGGAAGAGTCTTGGTGGTTCCAAACGTCTTCCATTTAAGAATGAGTGCTTGGGGACCTTCAGTGATGCAGAAATGTTTTAGTACCCTTCCCTAGATCTGTGCCTTGACACAATCCTGTCTACGGACAATTCCTTCGACCTCATCGCTTGGTTTTCGCTCTGACATGCACTGTCAACTGTGGGACCTTATATAGACAGGTGTGTGTCTTTCCAAATCATGTCCAATCAATTTAATTTACCACAGGTGGACTCCAATCAAGTTGTAGAAACATCTCAACGATGATCAATGGAAACAGGATGCACCTGAGCTCAAATTCCAGTCTGATAGCAAAGGGTCTATTTTTTATTTATTTTTATAAATCTGCAAAAATTCTAGAAACCTGTTTTCGCTCTGTCATTATGGGGTATTGTGTGTAGATTGATGAGGGGAAAAAACAATTTAATCAATTGTAGAATAAGGCTGTAACGTAACAAAATATGGAAAAAGTCAAGGGGTCTGAATACTTTCCCAAGGCACTGTATATTATCTATGTCTGTGTGACCAACCAGTGTTCGAAACCCTGGTCTTCTGCACGCCACAAGACTGTGTTAGCCCGCTGAGCTAAAGCATAGGCATTAGCTCAGGGAGCTAACACAAGTCTATAGGCAATGTTAGGGTTGGAGTCGGTCATCACGTTACTCATCAAGGTTACTCATCTACGCTCATCTGTGCTTTTACACCTGCATTGCTTGCTCTTTGGGGTTGTAAGCCGCCTATCTTTAAAGCACTTTGTGACTACTGCCGATATAAAAAGTGTTATAAAATACATTTGATTGATTATTTGATTCTGATTGATTGATCTTTCTCACCTGACTCTCCTCTAGCTCCCTTCTCTCCATTGTACCCAGGTCCACCTGGGATGGAGGAGCCCCTTTCTCCCTTCAGACCGGCTGCTCCAGGAGTGCCGGGACGACCCCCGTCACTATAACCTGCGGTTCCTGGTAGACCCTTGGGTCCAGCCAGTCCGTTGAGCCCATCAAGACCAGGAGATCCCGGCAGACCTTGAGAAAGAATACTATTATTGCATTATAATATCGCCTAAAATAAAACATACTAAAGTTATGTTCGAGCAAGCCATGTCAGTTTAAGATAAAGAACCATTTTCTCTCAGGCCAATGATGTTGTATTAACAATGGTAATGTGTGGCATGGAAAAGCTAGAGGAGACTATGGTTCAGAGTGTCGAAACAAACCTTTCTCTCCAGATGTTCCAGGGGAGCCGGAGCGGCCAGGCATCCCGTCCAGACCTCTTCCTCCTGGGTATCCGTTCAGACCCTTAGCGCCAGTGAAACCAGGGGTACCTGAGAAGGGGGGACAAATTAATGTAAAGAAAATATTAATAATGATAAGGTTTCTTTCCCTCTTTTTTTCTATATCACTTCCTGTGACATTATTAATCTGTGTGGCCTTTATGACATCACTTCCTGTGACATTATCATCCCCACTCACCCATTTGTCCGGTTATTCCTCGATCTCCCGGTGCTCCCTTCTGTCCGTTGAACCCAGGGCCGCCTGCGAAACCGTTGTCCCCGGGGGCGCCTTTAGCACCTGGGTCACCTGAGTAACCAGGGGTTCCGGCCTCACCTTTAGCTCCGGGACCTCCGGGGTAGCCGGACGAGTCACCTCGCTCACCTGAGAACCATACAATATACAGGTAAGAACTTACCAATACAAAACCTTTACACTGAAAAGGTACAGGAAAGAATGGCAGAGATAACAGAATACAACGGGTAAGAGAATACAGTTAAGAGAATAGCACAGATAAGAGACCAACAATGGTAAGGGACTACAGTTAAGAGAATAGCACAGGGAAGAGACCAACATAGGTACAGTAAGATGACATGAGGTTCACAGGTAGGTATACAACAGGTGATGCGACAGCTACTCACCTTTAGCACCTGGCTGACCAAAGACTCCGGGGTTTCCAGGGAAACCAGGTTCGCCATCGTCACCCTACAGAACAATAATATGTCAAACTCAGTATAACATCAACTGCCACTTCTGTCTACTGCCTACAACATCACTGTTAAACTATTTGTATGGTGGTGTATGTGCCTACCCTAGGTCCAGGCATGCCAGGGAAGCCGATGATACCGGGAGATCCTTTAGGCCCTGGGTAGCCTGGCCCGGCTGGGCGCCCAGGGAGACCAGAAAGTCCTTGTTCTCCTTTAGCCCTGTCAGCATAACCAGGCAGTCCGGGCAAACCCTGTCGACCAGGCAGCCCTGGGAAACCCTTGTCACCTGGGGACAGGGAGGCACAAAATGGAGGATGTAGGAGCTTGTTGGTGATACGCATTTGATCCTTAATGGCGGCTGAAGGAGCTTGTTCGTGATGAGCATTTGATCTAAAATGGCGGCTGCAGGAGCTTGTTGGTGACACACGTTTAGCACAAAATGGCTGCTGCAGGAGCTTGATGGTGGCCAGGTTGAAGATGTCCTAAACTGGATAACGTAATAATTCCAAGAGGATGCTTTTGAAAATAAACAGATTCATAGGACCAGCACCGTTGCTAACTAGCATCTCTGGTCCGATTGTTTCGAAATCTTCCGCATTTACGTAAAGAGTGATGGGATATTAGAACCCTCTTGTATTAACCTTTGTTATCTTCAGCCTAGGTTAGTGGCACACATTTGTAACAAAATGGCAGATGTAAGACCTTGTTGGTGACCCACATTTGGCACAAAACGGATGACAATTTTGATTTGTAGCCTACCACCTACCTCTAGGTCCAGGGAAACCGGGTAGACCGTTGGCCCCATTGTCGCCCATCTGTCCCTTCTCAATGTACTCAACTCTGACGGGTCGAGAGGGTGCGCCGGGTGGACCAGCGTTACCTCTGTCACCTGGAACACACACACATAAGAGAGAAGCCACATCATTCCGTTTCTCTTTGAACCAAATAATACAGTTAGGGTTTCTTCTACGCCATAGGGTTTGAGCAAGCCGAAGAGAAACATTTGTGAAGCTAAACTAAAATGATAATCTACTCCCTATCCACTCCCTTCCCATCATTCCATTAGTTCTGTCATTCCCAATCCTGCACCTTTAGGTCCTGGCGCTCCGAAATCTCCGGGCAGACCGTCTCTTCCTGAGAATCCGGGAGCTCCTTTCCCTCCTGGACCTCCAGGTCTTCCAGGGTTACCTGGCATTCCGGGGAAACCCACCAGTCCGGGGTAACCGCTCTCGCCTGTGAACAGGAAAGGAATCATGATTAGAAAATGGCTCGTGGATCTGAGTAATATCCACTTTACATCGACATTTTCAAGCCAAATAAACATCAATAGAGCAATAGTAGGTATGGGTCCAATTACTCTACTCATCTCTCTAAAAATGCCAAGTGCCCGACGTGGCTCTGGTTAAAAACTACTGCACTGAATGGTGTAATTTGAGATTTGCACTATTGTGAGTGTCCACCCTACCTTGGCTTGGAAGTTAGCTATGGAGGTGTGTATGTTCGGTTATCCACCACCACCTTACCCTTTCTTCCTGGTCCCCCAGGGATGCCCTCTCTTCCCCCGGGGCCCGGTGGTCCTGGAAGACCCCTGAGTCCTGGAGAGCCATCGCCTCCTGGATCTCCTGGTTGTCCCTTCATCCCCGCTGGGCCCGGAAAGCCTGCATCACCTCTGGCTCCCTTCACACCGGGGTAGCCTGGGCGGGGAGGGAGAGGACAGCGAGTCAGGCATAACTCTTTCCTCTGAAAATCAATGGAGTACATTAGATTAATGTTAAAGAATTGTTCAAATAGGGCAGGGAGAAAGTGCTGATTTATAAACACATACATTAGACATCAAAATAACCAAACTTACCATAACTTACCTTTATTGCACTGTTAAAAACTTACCTTGTTGTGACATATACTACAATCATATTCAGTATCTAAATGACATTATAAACTGGGTGGTTTAAGACAAAACATTTATTTTATAATAGCAACAAGGCACCTTGGAGGTTTGTGCTATATGGCCAATATACCACAGCTAATGGCTGTATCCAGGCTCTCCGCGTTGTGTCGCGCATAATAACAGACAAAAGTATGTGGACACCTGCTCATCGAACATCTCATTCCAAAATAATGCCCAATAATATGGAGTTGGTCCCCCCTTTGCTGCTATAACAGTCTCCACTCTTCTGGGAAGGATTTCCACTAGATGTTGGTACATTGTTGTGGGGACTTGCTTCCATTCAGCCACAAGAGCATTAGTGAGGTCAGGCACTGATGTTGGGCAATTAGGCCTGGCTCGCATTTCTTATGGACCTCGCTTTGTGCACGGGGGCATTGTCATGCTGAAACAGGAAAGGGCCTTCCCCAAACTGTTGTCAAAAAGTTGGAAGCACAGAATTGTCTAGAATGTCATTGTATGCTGTTGTTGGCACTATGCATTGGGGCAGGTAGCATTCTCCTGGCAACCACCAAAACCAGATTTGTCCATCGGACTGCCAGATGGTGAAGGGTGATTCATCACTCCAGAGAATGCGTTGCCTATAGGTTTCCAATGGTCCAATTACACCACTCCAGTCGACGCTTGGCATTGTGCATGGTGATCTTAGGCTTGTGTGCGGCTGCTCGGCCATGGAAACCCATTTCATGAAGACCCAGATGAACAGTTCTTGTGCTGACGTTGCTTCCAGAGGCCGTTTGGAACCCTGTATTGAGTGTTGCAACCGAGGACAGACGATTTGTACGAGCTACGCGCTTCAGCACTCAGCGGTCACATTCTGTGAGCTTGTGTGTCCTACCACTTCGCGGCTGAGACGTTGTTGTTCCTAGACGTTTCCACTTCACAATAACAGCATTGGCCGGGGCAGCTCTAGCAGGGCAGAAATGTTACGAACTAAATTGCTGGAAAGGTGGCATCCTATGACAGTGCCATGTTGAAAGTCTCTGAGCTCTTCAGTAAGGCCATTCTACTGCCAATGTTTGTCTAT
The DNA here is from genome assembly GCF_045679555.1 of Salvelinus alpinus. Classification (NCBI taxonomy): domain Eukaryota; kingdom Metazoa; phylum Chordata; class Actinopteri; order Salmoniformes; family Salmonidae; genus Salvelinus; species Salvelinus alpinus. The sequence continues at coordinate 49,279,816 of NC_092096.1, read as the reverse complement.
GGAGATTGCATGGCTGTGAGCTCAATTTTATACACTTGTCAGCAACGGGTGTGGCTAAAATAGCTGAATCCACTAACTTAGAAGGGGTTGTCCACATACTTTTCTATACAGTACCAGTCAAAAGTTTGGACACCTACTCATTTAAGGGTTTTTCTTTATTTTTTACTATTTTCTACATTGTAGAATAATAGTGAAGACATCAAAACGATGAAACAACACGAATGGAATCATATAGTAACCAAAATTTAAAACAAATCAAAATATATTTTATATTTGAGATTCTTCAAAGTAGCCACCCTTTGCCTTGATGACAGCTTTGCACACTCTTGGCATTCTTTCAACCAGCTTCATGAGAAATACTTTTCCAACAGTCTTGAAGGAGTTCCCATATATGCTGAGCACTTGTTGACTGCTTTTCCTTCACTCTGTGGTCCAACTCATCCCAAACCATCTCAGTTGGGTTGAGGTCGGGTGATCCGGGTGAAAAAATAAACACCCTTTGCCTTGATGACAGCTTTTTGTACTCTTGGCATTTTCTCAACCAGCTTCATGAGGTAGTCACCTGGAATGCATTTTCAGTTTACAGTTAACAGTGCCAATCAGTTGTGTTGTGACAAGGTAGGGGTGGTGTACAGACAATAGCCCTATTTGGTAAAAGAGCAAGTCCATATTATGTCAAGAACAGCTCAAACAAGCAATGAGAAACGACAGTCCATCATTACTTAAAGACATGAAAGTCAGTCAATCCGGGAACATTTCAAGAACTTTGAGAGTTTCTTCAAATGCAGTCGCAAAAACCATCAAGCGCTATGATGAAACTGGCTCTCATGAAGACTGCCACAGGAATGGAAGAGCCAGAGTTACCTCTGCTGCAGAGGATAAGTTCATTAGAGTTACCAGCTTCGGAAATTGCAGCCCAAATAAATGCTTCACAGAGTTCAAGTAACAGACACATCTCAACATCAACTGTTCAGAGGAGACTGTGTGAATCAGGCCTTCATGGTCGATTTGCTGCAAAAGAAAACGCTACTAAAGGACACCAATAATAAGAAGAGACTTGCTTGGGCCAAGAAACACGATCAATGGACATTAGACTGGTGGAAATCTGTCCTTTGGGTCTGGAGTCCAAATTTGACATTTTTGGTTCCAACCGCCGTGTCTTTGTGAAATACGATGTGGGTGAACGGATGATCTCCGCATGTGTATTTCCCACTGTAAAGCATGGACGAGGTGTTATGGTGTGGGGGTGCTTTACTGGTGACACTGTCTGTGATTTATTTATAATTCAAGGCACACTTAACCAGCATGGCTACCACAGCATTCTGCAGCAATACGCCATCCCATCTGGTTTGGGCTTAGTGGGACTATCATTTGTTTTTCAACAGGACAATGACCCAACACACCTCCAGGCTGTGTACAGGATATTTTACCGAGAGGAGAGTGATGGAGTGCTGCATCAGATGACCTGGCCTCCACAATCACCCGACCTCAATCAAATTGAGATGGTTTAGGATGAGTCAAACCGCAGAGTGAAGGAAAAGCAGCCAACAAGTGCTCAGCATATGTGGGAACTCCTTCAAGACTGTTGGAAAAGCATTCCAGGTGAAGCTGGTTGAGAGAATGCCAAGAGTGTGCAAAGCTGTCACCAAGGCAAAGGGTGGCTATTTGAAGAACCTCAAATATAAAATATGTTTTGATTTGTTTAACACTTTTTTGGTTACTACATGATTCCATATGTGCTATTTCATCGTTTTGATGTCTTCACTATTATTCTACAATGTAGGAAATAGTAAAAATAAAGAAAATCCTTGAATGAGTACTGTAGGTGTGTCCAAACCTTTGACTGGTACTGTATACAGTGTATTTTGGCCATATACCACACCCCCTCGTGCTTTATTGCTTAATTATTGTAGTTCAGAACGCAAACAAGTCATGTGAACAAGAATGTAAATACATGTTCAGTTACATTGTTTCATGACATAGTTTAAGCTGCAATTGCACTTAAATTGAGAGAAAGTATGGAATATGAGATTGATACATGTAAATTATTCCTGCTGGTTTACATAGTTACAGGCTACATTCAAATCTCTTATCAAGGGATGAAAAATGATCATGGCAATATTCATGATCAAATATACTGTACACTCAAGTGCAATTCCAGAGTAAAATTAGATAGCTCAACCACATGATAAATGCCCTTTTGGAAGCTTTCTATCTTCTAGATGTTTCTAGAACAGGCTTTTATGCTCGTAGGTTGAGGTGAGTCGGTTGGATGGTTAAGATGAGGGTAAGGGTTCACACAAGCCTATCAATGTTACAGCGACACACACAATTGCTGCCAGCAAGGCTTAAGTTATGTTTAGTTAGGGTTGCAAAATTCTGGTAAAATTCCCAGGATTTCCAGAAATCCTTGTTGGAAGATCCATGGAATCAGGGGGGAATAAGCAGGAAATCCGGGAATCTTCTAACCAGGATTTTTGGAAAACCTGAGAATTTTGGGAAAGTTTCCAGAAATTGGCAATCCTAGGTTTAGTAGAGATCCAACATGAAGATTGCACCTATAAGATTAGTGCTACCTGAAAAAATACTATGAAGTTCAACAACTTTCATTTTTTTTTTTACATCTCTTTCTTTGGACTCAAATGGTTAAGGTTTTAGAACAGTTCGTAGTTCTAGAAGCCAGTTGTTCTAAAATGGGGAATTCCAAATCGCAAGGAGCAGTTAGAGTTGGTAAGATGGACGGAGGAGGCAAGGGTTAGAGCGACTGGTCTAAGACGGAGCGGGGGATGAAGGGATGAAGGGAAGGGAGTAGCTCACCTTGACAGCCTAGGGAGAGACCCATCACCAAGAAGAGAGGGATGGAGTGATGATAATGACGGATGTAGGCGATAGTGATGGTGCAGGAAGAGAGGAAGGAGGAGAAGGAAGAGGAGATGGAAAAGAAAATGAGAGGTGAGAAGAAATGCTTTTGGTGATGGAGATCACAAACAGGCAACCAGTGGAAACTAACTGAAGAATAAAATAGAAATAGAGAGAACATATCAATAAAGGAGAGGAGTGGTGGGGAGCATTCACAATCAACACACAGGCACGGAGGAGAGAGTCTCTGTCTGTACGCGCTGTGGGCGAAAACGAAAGACACCGACGACTAGGAGATGCCTGGGATCTGGAATCAATTGATTCCATGGATTAATGACAACATTCCCAAACATTTCCAAAATTCCAGAAATCCTATGACAGTCCCCCTCGTTCCGACTCTCACCTGGAGATCCGGTTAATCCCCTGCGTCCGGCTGGTCCGGCAGGACCGGGAAATCCACCCGGTCTGCCCTCTCCGGGAAGTCCAGGAAGACCTGGAGTTCCAGGGTAGCCATCTGTACCGCGCTCACCCTTAGCTCCGGAAACACCGGACCGTCCGTCAAAACCTGGGAGAACACAGGGCACAGGGTAAAATACAGCAGGACACACAGGAACATATAGTACAGATACACAGAGCCACATAGAAACATACATCCCCGCTGAATAAAAGCATCTAAGTGGGCATTATAAAGGCCTTATGAAGGCTTCATTGAACCTTTGAAGTTGTAGGTAGTTTAGTGTTCCCCATTTTCATATTGAGACAGACAAAGTTTGATTAATAGATACATAGATTACTTTACTGATCCCCAAAGGGTCATTTAACAGATTATTAGTTCAATATCATGCTGAGACCCACCTGATCCTCCAGGTAGTCCCGATGCTCCTCGCTCTCCCTTGTCTCCTGGTCCTCCGGGGAACCCAGGTGATCCAGGGAGACCTGTTGAGGCCCCCAGAACCTCCCCCGGCTGCCCCTTTCCCCCCGGCCGCCCCTGGAACCCGTTTTTCCCTGGGGCCCCTGGACGGCCCTCGCCTGGGATACCTGGGACCCCAGCATCTCCTCTGGGGCCAGGGAAACCTGAGAGGGGGGAGGGGGATAAAGTTGGTTAAATTCAATAAATCATTATTTTCACTTTTACTGTATATACAGTATGCCATTTAGCAGACACTAAATGTAATTTGTGTTGGTAGCAACAAACGAGTGAGTAGAAGTCAATTTCATTTAGTACATTTTTATGGTCACTAATTGGCAGCAATGGACCATAGATTTCAGTGGTCACTAGAACAGAGAAGAGTGGTGATATTGTCAAGGCTAATTAACATGAGCTCATGGGAACAAGAACATTAGACTATAAAGTCATATCTTATAAATATCAACAATGGACCATAGATATCAGTTTTAATCAGATTAGTGGTCACTAGATGGTCATGCTTGAAAAGAGAAGAGTGGAGATATTGTTGAACTTAATGGGTAAGACATGAGCTGTGTTAGTCACCTTGTGGTCCAGGCTGACCTCCGAAGCCAGGGTCTCCTCTCTCTCCCTTCCCTCCATCAAAGCCGGGCCGACCGGGACCCCCTGGGAAACCTGGCTCACCCTTGGGACCTACACACACACACACACACACACACACACATTGTCAACTTCCGTGTAAAAAAAGAAAAAAAAAGAAACAGGAAGTGTTGCCATGGTGATGATGTCTATACGATACCTGTTCTTCCAGGTAATCCTGGGTAGCCGGGTTCTCCGTCCTCGCCAGGTAGACGACAAGGGACCGTCAACCCTAGTAACAGCCAGTCAGATCAAGGTTAGCACGCACACACACACACACACACGCACACACACAAACACACAGGGCTGGAGTAAAGCCCTCTATGCCTCAGTCAAACTGATACAATGCCATTGTAATATTAAAGTACACACAGTCTAGTGTATACATAAATATTGGCCATCGCTCTAGCACATTATTATTATTTGTATGCTTGTTTATGGATATGCATTTATGTGATTTACGACTACGTTTCGATTATGGTGAGGATTTTAATGTCAATCTGTTGATCAAAAGTAGTTAGTAATTCATTAAGACAATATTATAGGTACGGACAGTAAAAAGTGATTCACAGCTAGTAAGTAAATGTATGTCTTTTATTTTGGTATTATTTCAATTAAAAAAACTACACTTACAATGTAAGTCTCATTGGCTACCCTCCCATCGCCCTCCCCCCTCCCTATTGGTTAAGCACTTAGCAGAGGCGGAGCTTAACACATGCACCAGGGTTCAGCAGCTCTGATTGGAGGAGAAGGAGTGAAGTAGTGCACTGCTACATGCCAATGGCCACCGAAAGCTCCCGCCCATTTTCTGACAGAGGAAGAGAATTGTACTGTAGCTCGGAACTTAGCTCTGGTCCAGGGCGATACACGCGGCTTGCTGTTGCTGAGCCACCTAGCCTCACGTAATGCCCTGGACCAGAGCTACTTGGAACTCAAACCTGGGAAGAATGTTCATCATCAAGTGTCAATCATCGACTGATTCAAGCCCAATGGAATCCCAATCATATGGGGAAACAAGGAGCCTCCATTGGTGACAGCATGAACAAATGATTGACATGTTGAGTAAATTACAATTCTGTCCATTGAAGAGTTCAGTTGCTCCTTTCTCTACCATTACAAGCTTTGAATGAGCACTTGGGGTGTTTCATCCAAACAATAGCCACAGGACTATCTAGTATCTTCTGAGCGAGCCACAGGTACACAGTACGGGGACAACTGTCTGCCATCCATTTTGGCACCAAAATGTTCCATAACAATAACATAACAATGGAATCCTATTGACTTGGAACTCCCGGTGCCGAAATGGCCTCCATTGGAACTCTGAATCTGAAACAGAGTTGGCCTTAAAGACTATATCTAGGGCTCTGGGGTTCTCTGTCAAGGGCAGTTCTCTTTAACTTCTCACCTCCCTCGGCGTCATTAACCCCCTCCTGCCCACAGCTGTCACCTGGTCAGACAAACATGCACAGGGTCAGAGTGATGGAAGGATGGAGATGGAGGGATGAAGAGAGAGAGAGAGAGAAAAATATATAAAGAGTGAGTCAGAGAGAGAGAGAGAGGAGAGAGAGAGAAGAGAGAGAGGAGATAGGAGAAAGAGATAGGTGTAGAGAGAGCGAGAGGGAGAGAGAGAAGAAGAGAGAGGATGAGGAAGAGAGGGAGGGAGAGATAGAGGAAGAGCGAGAGGAAGAGCGAGTGGAAGATGGAGAGAGCGGGAGAGAGAGAAAGAGAGAGGGCGGGGGGGATACAGGGAAGACAGGACGGCAGAGGACAAGCCAATCAAGGTCATTCAGGTCATTTGCATACAGTCACGCAAATCAATGCATAAGCCAGTTAAAAATCATTCAAACAAACAAACAGCAAATCAGAGGTCAGAGATTCAGCATTCAGTTCAGGCATAAGCAAAGTAAAAATCATTCTGAGATGGTTGGTCAAGGTTATTCTCTTTCAGAAGAGGAGAAAGAGAGGGAGAGAGTGCCACATATGAACAAAATGATAAAGATGTCTTAATAGCTTAGTCGGCAAAAGAAAAGGTCTCGTGTGTTTGCTCTCTTTTGTTTTGCAACCTTTCCTCATTCTCTCTCTCTCTCTTCAAAAAAGAATAACGTATCGTATTAAAAAGATAAATGAATCCGTTTTAGCATTAGCATTAGCATTATTGCATCAGAAAACGTAGGCAACAGTCACACACACGTTCATTCATATGAGTGGCAAAATGCTGTTGGGTTTTGTGTCATTCAATCTCAGAGAAGACTTAGCTAGCTAGCCTAAAGTCCATTGTAGTTAAAACATTCTTTATTACAATTAAGGTGTCCATATTAGGACAGCCTCAGTGTTATCAGGAGTTGTCAGTCTCCTGTATACTTACTCTAAATTATCATTACGTTAACATCCATTAACTTGTATTAATTATTTTTAAACATCCATTTCTTTCTCCTCTGAGATTGAAAAATCACAGTTCAGTAGTAGCCATTATTGAGCAATCCCAGCAAATTAATTATTGTCGATCTGTGTGAATTGGTGAAGCAGCTATACTCGTAGACAAAAAGTGCTTCTGCCCCCATAGGTGAACCCTTTGAAGAACCCTTTTTGGTTCCATGTAGGACCCTTTTCACAGAGGGTTCTACATGGAACCCAAAAGGGTTCTATGTGAAACCAAAAAGGGTTCTCCCTGGAACCAAAACGAGTTCTGGTACGGGGACAGCCGAAGAACCCTTTTGGAACCCTTTTTTCTAACAGTGTACTGTAGCTAAAGGCTGAGGTAGGTTGGCTAGAGAAGATATAAGCGCATTAATGACGGCCTGTAATTGACCAATCAACTGCCTGCAAGGGAATGAATGAAGAGAGGAAAACCTTGAAGACATAGCAAGCTGCGTGGGCGGCTTTAGCAACAACCTTACTACTGCTATTGTATTGTTCTGTATGCCCCAATTGTACGTATTTTCTTTGGTGTGTCTGTAGCCAATGAAGGGCTGTGGTACTTAGGGTGTGTGTAGACGAGCAGCCCAATTCTGATATTTTGACCAATCACATCTGATCTTTTCACATTGAAAATATTTTTCCGACCTGATCTGATTGGTTAAGATCAGAATTGGGCTTCCTGTCTAAACGCAGCCTTAGTTACTGAAATACTTTGTGTTGTTCGCACAATGGGAAGCAAGTGGGATTCTCAAAGTTGTTCTTTTAGACAGTTTGCTTGGTCTACGTGTAGTTCTCCTGTGGAGAGAATAGGATAAGTATACACACTTTCACATCTCTCTCTCTTACACTTTCACACACTCTCTCTCTCCACGGCCTCCTTGTTGGGTGGCACATACCTGGCGGGCCAGGTAAACCAGGTTGCCCTGGTAACCCGGTGAAGCCCGGGTCGCCTGGCAACCCGCGGGTACCGACGGTACCCTCGTAGCCAATCCCGTTCTCTCCTGGTTCACCCGCGCGACCTTTGGCCCCCGAGAACCCTGGGAAACCTCTCTCTCCGACGGTTCCGTAGCCATCGACATCAGCCTGGGGAGTGGAGAGGAACAGGTCTATTACAATACACAGGACATGGCGTGTGTGGGTGTGTATCTATAAAGGTGTGTAAATGTGTGTGCTGGGTACAGTACGTGCGCGAGTGTATCTGTGTGTATCTATTAGTGTGTGTACATGTGACTCACAGGAGGCCCAGGCTGTCCAGGGAACCCAGGCAGTCCATCTCTCCCGGGTCGGCCCATGTCTCCAGGGGGGCCCTGAGGACCCTGGGCCCCAAGTTCACCCTTGATCCCCCGGCTGAACGACGGGTAGAAGGAGGCACCCTTCTCTCCTTTACGCCCAAAGAAACCCCTCTCACCCGCACGACCCTGAGGGGAGAAGAAGAGGTGTTACCATCACATTCTGTAGTTTGTCGTCATACCTCAGATTTGTGAAGCAGACCTAGTAATGCATGTACACTTTTAATATGTGATATTTGTACAGTGAGTAGACATAACCTTCTTCATTTTTAGAGTAAACGTACGTTTCAGCAGCATTATACTTTTACATGTTTGGAGAAAATGCCCCAAAACACAAGTAAGCTTCAAATAGTCAAATCCTGATCACTTACAGGTGTTCCTGGTTGTCCTCCGAAACCGGGTATGCCAGGGTCTCCGCTCTCGCCTTTACGTCCGGACCCCCCAGGTCTTCCATCAGCCCCAGGAGCACCCGGTGGCCCCACCCCACCCAAGGTGCCTTCTCCCAGGCAGTTACAGTCACCCAGCTCCCCTGCACCACAGAGGAAGATGGAAGGTAAGGTAAGGAGACTGAGATTAAGATACATAAAAGCTTTAACTGTCCCAAAATTGGGCAATTTGATTTGCAGCTGTATAATAACCCAATAGACTTGAGAGGTGTTGGGAAATAACTGGGTACGAGAGTTATAGTGTAAAATGGATGTACAGATTCAATTTTTTATTATTCAGGGGAGCCCAATTGAGACCAGGGTCTAATTCACAACAGAGCCCAGAAAACAAACAACCCAAAACATGATAATTCAATAAATCAATAAAGCAGCACAAATAAACTACAGGATTACCTCAGATACACACTACATCTCAACAACACAAATAAACTACAGGATTACCTCAGATACACACTACATCTCAACAACACAAATAAACTACAGGATTACCTCAGATACACACTACATCTCAACAACACAAATAAACTACAGGATTACCTCAGATACACACTACATCTCAACAACACAAATAAACTACAGGATTACCTCAGATACACACTACATCTCAACAACCCAAATAAACCACCACAACCATCCAAAACACCTGCAAGCCTCAGTGTATTCAGCCCTCATCAGTGTTCCAAACTAACCTATTGGCCCCAGGGATTCCAGATTTAATGACGTTTTTAAATTATTCCAAAACATGAAGAGACACAAGGGACCTCAAGATTCATCCAACCCTGTGAGCGGATTTGGTGCCCCGTATTTTTTAAAACTTTAACAGAGAAGTGAGATATGTTGGACGTTAATGCAGAAGAGCTGTGTAAACAAAACGGGAGAAGTGAAGTGATATATGCGGGAATTAAGAACGGTTCAGCCAACCTTCTGATAAAGGAGGCAGTGATGAATATTAAACCTGTCACCTTGTGATAAAGTGAAGTGCGTTATGGTACACTGCATCTAAGGGGTTTTAGAATAGTCGCTGCTACATTCTAGTAAATGGTGTCATCATAATCAAAACCCGGCAGGAAGGTTGCCTGTACAACTTGCTTCCTGCTGTTTAGGGAGAAGCATGATCTATTTATTTGATTGATAATTTTTTTACCCCTCAAAAAATGTTGTGATATTTTTTGGGGTGGGCGGAGGGGTACATTATCAATTTCAAATTCTACGTTTATAGAACCTGTACCTGTAGTCTGCCATTCAATATATATCTAGATATTTGTTTAAAGAAATACAGAGAGTTTAATATAAATAATAAATTCAATATGAACAGGAAGAGAAAACAAAAAAGAAGGGTGGCCTCCACTTATTGTTTGTATGTATGTATTGGGCTTTATGGATTGTTTATTTGTATGTGTTGGGCTATAGCCGAGATTATTCTTTACAGAGTCAAGTATATTTGTCCAGGCCTCAATTGTTCCACCAGCACCATTAATTCTAGCTGTCTATAATTCTAATGTTATAACTTATAATAGTATCTGTATTCACTGGCAAATTGGGAGAGAGTGAGGTGATTGCCATCTAAGAGCCAACATCTTTTTTTTGCGTCTACTCCTGTCGATGTCACCGGTCTACTAACCACCGGTCCTGGTAACCCATCATTAGGCACACCTGGACTTCATCACTTCCCTGATTACTCCCCCTTTATCTAGAACTCCGTTGTTATGCTACTTTTGTTCATGTGTTCACTTTGTTTGTTCGTGTGTTCACTCTGTTTGTTCGCGTGTTCACTCTGTTTGTTCGTGTGTTCACTCTGTTTGTTTTTGTGTTCACTCTGTTTGTTCGCGTGTTCACTCTGTTTGTTCGCGTGTTCACTCTGTTTGTTCGCGTGTTCACTCTGTTTGTTCGCGTGTTCACTCTGTTTGTTCGCGTGTTCACTCTGTTTGTTCGCGTGTTCACTCTGTTTGTTCGTATTAAACTTACCGACTGCACCTGCTTCCTGACTCCCTGCTTCTTTGTTACAGCCAGCGGTAATCGTCTATGATTAATTGAGAGATTCGATGCGCTATCCTCGTTAAGTAACATAACAGATGCAAAGCATTAGATGTTTTTATTCATGCACTTTAATATTCCTTTTGTAACTTTATCTCAGAAGCATTTAACTGCAGGGCAGTGGAGGAATATGGAGGAATATGTCTAGCTTATTTAGGGGACAGTTGGGATCAATCTCATTGTAAAAGGTTTCTTTGGTGTTAAATACAGTCTGTGATCAAACTTAAAATGTATAAGTTAATGGTTCGAATTACAGGATGCTAAGGTCATATTTTTACATATCCTGTTCCAGTTAAAGGTTTGTTCAGATCCAATTAGACCTGTGCAAAAGGCCACCCTCCAGATCACAAGGCGTTATTGTGAAATATTGGAGTATGGGCATGCCATTTTCATTCCCACTTACATTGTTATTCAATTTTCTGCCAAATCAAAATTGTGTGAGAAATAATAGGTTAACCACATAGTTTACATTGTTTAAGGGTTATTTCAGTGAAGACCAACTCTTCCAGAGCAATAGGAGACACCATCCTTCTCTCTATACTCAGGCAGGGGGCAGAAGAACAATCTCTAAACCAATTCAGGATGTGACAAAATGCTAGTGCCCGGAAATACAATTTAAAGTTTGGTACGGATAGTCCTCCTTCATCTTTCCCTCTTTGCAAGTTTGTTTATTTGACCATGCCATACACATTTTGAAAACCACACTATGGATTTGGTCCCAATAGCCAGAAGGGGGAGACAAGGGAAGCATTGAAGTATAGAAATTCAGCCGTGGAAATATATTCATTTTGACAATAGATATTTGGTATTAAAGCAACTGGGATATTCGTCTACTGATTGGGATTGCATAAGTAGAGATGGAGTCTCTCACCGGGGTCTTGAGAGCCAGTAGGGCAGATTTGGTTAGATGTATTTTAGAACTTAAGACAGAGCTGAATTTGTCTATGATCGACAGAGCTTTTGAGGGATTTAGATACATCGTCTCGACGAAGTAAAATATTTTCGGTGTATAATGAGATGACGTGATCCATAGAATTTAGAGATATTGGTGTAACTTCTTTCGAGGTATGACCTACTTCAATTAAAATAAGCTTAATTTAAAAAAAATCACAGCTTCTTAACTAGCTCATTGGTATTCTTTTTGAAACGTAACATTTTTGTAAATCCGAAAGCCCACATATGCCATCCAATGCATACACGTGAAACCTATCTGAAATATTTCTAAGAGAATTCGAAAAACATCCTACATTTTAGTTGTTCTCGCATTAAGTACCAACTGTAAATCAATAAGGGCTTTCTGCAAGGCAACAAAATCAGATTGCAGCTCTAACGTAGCCTGGTCAGCAGTAGGGACAATAGCGTACATACCAGCGTAATCTGCATACAGATGAATGTTACAGGTTTTTGAAGATAGACCAATATTATTTATATAACTAGTAAAGAGGACAGGTGGCAAAATCGACCCCTGCGGGACACCTTTAGTAATAGCCAGGTCATTTGACTTGACACCATCAGAAAGTACACAGTATCAAAGGCCTTGGATAGGTCTAGAAATATGGCAGCGCAGTGATTCCTACGACCTAAGCAATTGAACACGTTATTTAAGACAAGCAGAGCTGCTGAAACAGCGCTGTGTCCTGGTCTAAATCCAGACTGGTGCACATTAACAATATAATTTGAAGTTCAAAAAAGATCTTAGCTGAGAGTTTTCCAGTAATTCAAATATTTTCGCAAGGCAAGATAGGCTACAAACTGAGCGGTAGTTATCTAGGTCCAAAGGATCCCCACCTATGTGGAGGAGGAGGACATGCGCAGCCTTCCAGATATTAGGGATAGCACCAGAAGCAATTGTTAAATAAAACACATGGGTCAAAGATTCTACAACGAGGGGGGCAGAAAGCCCAGAAATTGCCCCCCAATATTGTTTTTGTTGTGCGTAATGTGTGTGTGTGTGTGTGCATGTGTATCCTACCTTTGGGTCCCTTATATCCACTGGCTCCAGGTGGTCCCTGGGCTCCTGGTCGTCCTGGCGTTCCTGGTAGATTGTCGAAGAAGTCGGTTTGGCTGTTGGCTACAGCGCACACACACACACACACACACACACACACACACACAATGATGATTCGGCAAGTTGTACAGAGTAGTAGAAGTATTGGTACAAAGAACACTAACACCACTGTGGTATTTCGCGCGCACACACACACACACACACACACACACACACACACACACACACACACACACACACACACACACACACACACACACACACACACACACACTCTTGACCTCTAACTTAAAATCTCTGTTACTTTGGGCTGTTAGTTAGCTCATATGGAATAGGAAGGGTCGGTCAGTCTTCGGACAAAACAAACATGTTTTGTCTCTGTGCATTGCATCTGCCTCTGTTAAAATGTTTGTAGCGAGCAGGGAATCATAGTAGAAAAGTATGAAACATTTACCCATTGTTGTTCATCCTCATTTGTGGCAAAGATATCATCGGGAAAATCTCAAATATGTTCTCTCTCCCATATGCCAGAGCCATAGATGTGGAGACTGTATCGGTGTACTGTTTATCTATGGTCCTGCCATACAGGTGGGTAGGGAGACACCTAGTGGCCAGATGTGAGAATGCATCTTGGATTTGAGCAACCACTCTTCCCAGCTACACTTACAGGTGCTAGTAAAGAGTGTCCTGATCACAGGTGGTTGGATGCAACTTCATTGGGTAGAACGGGCTCGTGGTCATAGCTGGAGTGGAATGGGGGGAATGCGGGGAACGGTATCAAATACATCAAGCACATGGTTATCATGTTTTTGATGTCATTCCACTCGCGCCGTTCCAGCCATTATTATGAGCCGTCCTCCCCTCAGCAGCCTCCACTGGTCCTGAAGGTTAGTTTAGATCAGAACCATGCGTATACATGTAGTTGTATACCTATGGCTCAGGTTTGGAAACTTGATATAGATGAGGTGTTATTTTTGTTTTGGTGGTCTGAATATCGCCATGGTAACAGCAATATCCCCACTCTGGTGGCAGGGACTACCTGGTATGCTAACTTCCAGTGTTTGGCCCTTGGGCCCCATAGTGACGACCAGACAGGGGCCGCTGGACGAGTCTTCATCTCCAGGAGGACAGGACAGGACACACAGTCAGTTACATCCCTCTCTTTGTTTCTTCATTTATTCCTTTGTCTTTAACTCAATCTGTCTTTATCTAAGAATTTTTTATTTTAGAAAAAAAATATTTACCCCTTTTTCTCCCCAATTGGTAGTTACTGTCTTGTCCCATCGCTGCAACTCCTGTACGAACTTGACACAATGCACGCTTAACCCGGAAGCCAGCCGCACCAATGTGTCAGAGGAAACACTGTACACCTGGCGACCGTGTCAGCGTGCATGCGCCAAACCCTGGTACTGAACTAGGATTTATAGTGACACAGCTAGCACTGTGCCTTAGACCGCTGCGCCACTCGGGAGGCCAACTCAATCTGTCTTTAACTCAATCTGTCTTTAACTCAACCTCTATTCTCTCCTTCTCTCACTCCTTGTCTTTCCTCTCTCTTAACTTTCTCACTTCTCTTACCCCTTTCTCTCTCTTTCGCCAATAACACTTCTATTGAAATGAATAAAAAGTTAGACAAAAAAACTGAAAGTCAACACGGTCACTCAGTACCTCAAACTGTTATTATCCCTAAAAAGCTCCAACCCTCATCCGTGCCGCATGAGACATGACGGATATGATTATGCCGTTGCGTAACATACCAGATCTGCCTGGTGGTCCGGGTGGTCCAGGGGTTCCTGGTAAGCCTTGTCCTCCTGGTTGGCCCTCAGGACCATAGCTCTGTCTGCCTGGGTTACCCCTCTCTCCCTTAGGCCCCAGTGTACCAGGGAACCCTGGGCTGCCTCCGCGACCTGGGAGAGGGTTGAGAGAGGAGAGACGAGGAGATGAGAGGGAGAGAGGAGGGGAAAGGAGAGGAGGCCTGTATGCATGTGTGTGTCTGCGTGCTTGCATGTGTGTGCCTGCGTACGTGTATGCATTTATGTGTGTGCGCTATGTGTGCGTGCCTGCATACATGTGTATGTGTGTCTCGGTGTTACCATCGCCAAAGGAGTCGCCTGGTCGTCCTGGTTGTCCTGGAAACCCTGGAGCTCCCGCGTCCCCTGGTTGACCAGGGAGGCCGTCGATGCCGTTGTCACCTGGTGCTCCTGCAACCAATCAGAGGACAGGTGGTCAACAGATGGGATTGTGGGTATCATGCTTTTTCATGATACATAACATGTTTGTGTGTGTGTTACCTTGAACAGACATCCCTTGTGCGTCAGTGTAGATTGGGGGTCCGGGAGGCCCCTGTTCTCCCTGGTCACCCTAAAAACAGATGAAGAAAATGTATTTATCACCCCCTACTGGCAGACTGGAGCCTTGCAACTCAAACCCTCATAACAAGATGACACAATTCTGATCTTTATCCACAAATTATTGGTCTTTTGACCAATCAGATCTGCTCTTCCACCAAAAATTGGGCAAAGGATCAGAATTGGGCTGCCTGTGTAAATATAGCCAATATTACATGATATTCAATTTGTATCAAATACACAGTCATTTATTAATTTCAGAAAAATTACCTTAGGTCCACTGTAGCCTGGTTGGCCGGGGAAACCTGGACTTCCTGTGAATCCCTTTGTGGGAAAGAGATGAATTGGTTAATTAATCTGTTTATAAATCGATTCATTATTTGATTTAAGTGTGTGTGTGTGTGTGTGTGTGTGTGTGTGTGTGTGTGTGTGTGAGTGTGTGTGTGTGTCCTACCTGTCTTCCTGGAGATCCGGGAGGCCCGTTAAAACCGGGAGGACCCTGCCAAGAGAGAAACAAGAAGGCCGCCGGAGAACAGTTTAGAATCAATCAACACAACACAATGGGTGTATACCAATAATACCTATTTTGTTGACATCTTCCTACAAATTTAAAAGCATCCTATTGGTAGGGGTATGGACTAGTATGGGTTTCCACCATATTTATTATACCAGTCATTCCTTTGAAATCAGTGAAGGGAAGTGAACAAGTGCACACTTTGGGAGGAAGGAGACATAATTGGGACATTATCAGACGTAGAAGGAGGGGAGGAGCTTACCCGTCCCCCTGGATACCCCAAAATTCCACTCTCTCCCACCTCGCCAGGAAAGCCGAAAGGACCCTGGCAACAGACGTATGGGTCAAACATTTACAACATACTTACTGCTTGCTAAATGACAGACTATTCCCTATGTAGTCCACTACTTTATAGGGGCAATCTGCAGTTCAAACGATAACAAAGCAGTCATCCCGCCACTGATTTGTTAGATAGCTGAGGGATGGGGCTGGAGAAATGTAAAAAATCATAGACAGAGCTATAGATGCAAATACTGGCCATCCATGATATCAAAATTATAGTTTTAACCGTGTTTTGAGGCTATACAGTGGTTGTTTACAATTACATTGTTTATAAAACAAAGGAGTAAAACAAGCTTATATTTTGATGGGTTAAGACAATTTATCTAAGTTCATGTAGTATTTATAAGTTATCTTCTTGTCAATATAGGGGGTGCTGTTTCAACTTTGTAAAATATCGTTCCCAAATTAAACTGCCTCGTACTCAATTCTTGCTCGTACAATATGCATATTATTATTACTATTGGATAGAAAACACTCTCTAGTTTCTAAAACCGTTTGAATTATTTCTCTGAGTGAAACAGAACTCATTCTGCAGAAGTGAGATTTCTGAAATCGAGGTCTCTGTTCCAGGGTCAGTTTATAAATTCCCTTGTAAGCTATGGGGCTACATGCACTGCATACGCCTTCCCCTAGATGTCAGTAAGCGGTGAGAATTTGAATGGAGTGGATTGCACCATCTGGGGCAATATAAAAGCTTTTGGAACGGAAGGTCCGGCCTTTTCAACGGGGGGCCTGACGCAGGAGGGACATCAGCATGGCGTCCTGAAAAGCTTTCGTTTTAGCAGTTCTATATCTCCGGCTCTGATTTAATTTGATTTTTGTCTTAAAAACTTCATAAGGTAGTTAATTTAAACCGACTTATAGCAGTTTATATCAGTTTATTGCAATTTTCTGGAATTTCTTTGTGACGCGTTATCGCGAGTTGGACACCTCTCCGGCACATGGCTAGCGTTAGCTGCTAATTCTACAGGAGAAGAGGACATCTTTCAACCAAAAGACGATTGTTCTGGACAAAGGACACCTTGCCCAAGATTCTGATGGAAGCTCAACAAATGGTAAGAAGTCTTTATGCTGTTAATTCGTATTTATGTTGAAAAATGTAAAACAATAATTCCGCCATTAATTTCGGTGTGGTCTCGCTGTAACGCACGCTGTATGTCGTAGTAACGTTAATTTAAAAAATCTAACACAGCGGTTGCATTAAGAACTAATGTATCTTTCATTTGCTGTCCAACCTGTATTTTTTAGTCAAGTTTACGATTAGTTATTGATTAGATTAGGTGCCTCTCCAAGATGGCGCCGGACAGATTGCTTGAAGTTTGGCTACTAATCACATTGTATAACCACGATTTGTGCCGCTACATATGCACATTTTCGAACAAACCCTATATGCATTGTGTAATATGATGTTACAGGACTGTCATCTGATGAAGGTTATGAAGGTTAGTCAAAAATTATATATCTTTTGCTGGTTTGTTACGATCGCTAACCTTTGCTGCTGGTAAATGGCTTGTGTTTCTGGCTATTGTGGTAAGCTAATATAATGCTATATTGTGTTTTCGCTGTAAAACACTTAAAAAATCTGAAATATTGTCTGGATTCACAAGATGTTGGTCTTTCATTTGCTGTACGCTGTGTATTTTTCAGAAATGTTTTATGATGAGTATTTAGGTATTTGACGTTGGTCTCTGTAATTATTCTGGCTGCTTCGGCGCTATTTCAGATTGCAGCTGCAATGTAGAACTGTGATTTATACCTGAAATATGCAAAAACAATTCTAACAAAACATATGCTATACAATAAATATGTTATCAGACTGTCATCTGATGAAGTTGTTTCTTGGTTAGTGACTATTTATATCTTTATTTGGTCGAAATTGTGATAGCTACCTATGCAGGAAAAAAATGGTGGAGAAAAAAAAGTTGTGTCTTTTGCTATGGTGGTTAGCTAATAGAAATACATATTGTGTCTTCCCTGTAAAACATTTAAAAAATCAGAAATGATGGCTGGATTCACAAGATGTGTATCTTTCATTTGGTGTCTTGGACTTGTGATTTCATGAACATTTTATTATATGATATCCCTGTGGCTTTAGGCTAGGCTATGCTAGTCAGCTTTTTTGATGGGGGGATCCCGGATCCGGGTTTGTGACTCGTTAGAGGTTAAATTCTTCAAGAATCAATGGTATATATAAACTCAGCAAAAAATAAACGTCCTCTCACTGTCAACTGTGTTTATTTTCAGCAAACTTAACATGTGTAAATATTTGTATGAACATAACAAGATTCAACAACTGAGACATGAACTGAACAAGTTCCACAGACATGGTACTAACAGAATAGGAATAATTTGTCCGTGACCAAAGGGGGGTCAAAATCAAAAGTAACAGTCAGTATCTGGTGTGGCCACCAGCTGCGTTAAGTACTGCAGTGCATCTCCTCCTCATGGACTGCACCATATTTGCCAGTTCTTGCTGTGAGATGTTACCCACTCTTCCACTAAGGCACCTGCAAGTTCCCGGACATTTCTGGGGGGAATGGCCCTAGCCCTCACCCTCCAATCCAACAGGTCCCAGACGTGCTCAATGGGATTGAGATCCGGGCTCTTCGCTGGCCATGGCAGAACACTGACATTCCTGTCTTGCAGGAAATCATGCACAGAACGAGCAGTATGGCTGGTGGCATTGTCATGCTAGAGGGTCATGTCAGGATGAGCCTGCATGAAGGGTACCACATGAGGGAGGAGGATGTCTTCTCTGTAACGCACAGCGATGAGATTGTCTGCAATGACAACAAGCTCAGTCCAATGATGCTGTGACACACCGCCCCAGACCATGACGCACCCTCCACCTCCAAATCGATCGCGCTCCAGAGTACAGGCCTCGGTGTAACGCTCATTCCTTCGACGATAAGCGCGAATCCGACCATCACCCCTGGTGAGACAAAACCTCGACTTGTCAGAGAAGAGCACTTTTTTGCCAGTCCTGTCTGGTCCAGCGACGGTGGGTTTGTGCCCATAGGCGACGTTGTTGCCGGTGATGTCTGGTGAAGACCTGTCTTACAACAGGCCTACAAGCTCTCAGTCCAGCTTCTCTCAGCCTATTGCGGACAGTCTGAGCACTGATGGAGGGATTGTGCGTTCCTGGTGTAACTCGGGCAGTTGTTGTTGCCATCCTGTTACTGTCCCGCAGGTGTGATGTTCGGATGTACCAATCCTGTGCAGGTGTTGTTACACGTGGTCTGCCACTGCGAGGACGAATCAGCTGTCCGTCTTGTCTCCCTGTAGCGCTGTCTTAGGCGTCTCGCAGTACGGACATTGCAATTTATTGCCCTGGCCACATCTGCAGTCCTCATGCCTCCTTGCAGCATTCCCAAGGCACATTCACACAGATGAGCAGGGACCAGGGGCATCTTTATTTTTGTGTTTTTCAGAGTCAGTAGAAAGGCATCTTTAGTGTCCTAAGTTTTCATAACTGTGACCTTAATTGCCTACCGTCTGTAAGCTGTTAGTGTCTTAATGACCGTTCCACAGGTGTATGTTCATTAATTGGTTATGGTTCATTGAACAAGCATGGAAAACAGTGTTTAAACCCTTTACAGTGAAGATCTGTGAAGTTATTTGGATTTTGACGAATTACCTTGTAAAGATAGGGTCCTGTAAAAGGGAAGTTTCTTTTTTTGCTGAGTTTATCATGAATTTGCTGTCCAAAAATTGCTGTAGCAATGGCAGATTGCCCCATTAAGGCTCTGGTCAAAAGTAGTGCACTATTAGGGAATAGGGTGCCATTTGGGACACACACACTGTTTGAAGCATTAACAGTGACAGTATATTCTCCATTTTAGTTGAAAAGCACTCTTTATGCTCTACTGCAAATAGCTATTCAATTAAATAAATCTTTATTGTCCCCAACAGACAAGACACTTACAGGTGGGCCGGGTCTTCCAGTTGGTCCACGCACTCCTTTGTATCCCCCTTCCCCCTGACAGAGAGAGACAGAGAGAGAGACAGAGAGAGACAGAGAGAGAGACAGAGAGAGAGAGAGAGACAGAGAGAGAGAGAGAGAGAGAGAGAGAGAGAGAGAGAGAGAGAGAGAGAGAGAGAGAGAGAGAGAGAGAGAGAGAGAGAGAGAGAGAGAGAGAGAGAGAGAGAGAGAGAGAGAGAGAGAGAGAGAGAGAGATGGAGAGAGCAGGGAAGAGAAAAGCAAAAGGAAACGTTACAGAAACTAAATGGAAACCACACAGTTGTCCTCACTGGAGGAAAGTCCAGATGCCATCATTCAGGGGGAAAAAAATAATAGCATAAAGCAACGAGGAGGTAAAAACAGGTTACATAACAGCAATGACTGATGAAAACGTTTCACTGCTAATGCTTATGTCTTATGTTCACTTAGAAGAAGTGATACTAAAGCATCCGATTGACAGAGTACAGTAACATTAGTAAAGTCTCTCTGTAAACATGTGCATGATGCAAACAGTAGATATTCTTCCCATTACAGTACTGACTGATATCTGCAGATTTTCGTTGTCTTTCAATATTACACTAATCCTGTTCTTTACTTTGTATTCTGTGTGCAACAACTGATGTAAAAACATACAGTAAGAAAACAAACAACTCAATAATAACAGCAGTATCACATTGGGATGGGGTGCGGGTGTATAATGGGGTAATGGAATGGGACACGGACACTGGGGGGAGGGAAGGGGGGGGTGTAGGCCGGGAGAGGGGATGGTTGGGGAGCGCGGGGGACTGTATGACACTCCAGGAGCCAGCCAGCGAGCCAGCTATAGGTGGGGTATAGTATCACCACCACCTTCCACCACCCACCCCCCACCACGGCTGGACTCCATGCCAGGATGGAGCAACCCGGCTGGGGGAGAGTGGGTCGGCTACCCAGGCCTCCTCTCTGGAGCCCTGGAGCTCTTGAACGTGTGTTTCTCTCATCACAAACCTTAGGTCCTTTGTCTCCTTTAGGAAAGCCCACAAACTCCACCACTCCATTGACCAGGGGCCTGCCTGGGTCTCCCTGCGGGCCCACATCGCCCTGGGTAACGGTAACCAAGGAAGAGAGAGTTTTTACATGGCAACACGATGGGGGTTGAGGGAGAGGAGGGGAGGAGGGAGGGGATTGGTTGGGTGGCGGCAACAGCAGTTGTTTTCAGGTAGATTTGGAGGGATAGGTTGGAGGGTTGGTCTAGAGAGAGGAGGGGGTAGGGGTAGTTGGAGGGACGGACTGTGTGTGTGTGTGTGACCCTAGGAGGGGTGGTAGTGTAGGGGGTTGGTGGGGGGTTTCGGGCAAGGTAGAGTTTGGCGGCGGCAGGGGGGGGGGGGGGTATGAAGGGCCGGTCAGTCACACAGTATACTATCCCTTCCCTTATTACGATACGTTTTTACATCACACACTATCATTCCTTATGTCATCCACAGCTAACAGTAGAGTTGCTGATTATTTGCATCATACTTGCTTTGGAGAGCTTCCCAACCCCTGTGCTTTGTAGTGCTACACCAGAAGCAGAATTACATTAGTTTGGCAAGATGGAGGCAAGTCAACATCGGGTTATCTGTCAACGAGTAGAGACACGTCAACTTCAACCCTCCATGGTATTTTGTAATACTACTTTCCTTAATATATAATCAAGATGTTTTTGTGATTCTGTGTCTTAGACCAGCCTTTCATCCCCTCTCTTCCCCCCTGCCTCAGTGTCTTCCTCCCCCCTCCTCCCCCCGTCTCTCCTCCCTCTTTCTCACCCCTCCGGCGGGCGGGGACCACTGCTCCTGTCTGTGTTACCTTATCTCCTTTGTAGATAGTGGTAATAGGTGCGCCTACTAGCGGCTCGTCGCCGGGCACGCCTCGGGGTCCGGGCTGACCTGCGTCGCCCTGGTGATCCAGAGGACAACACATGTGAGTCAGTCATTATTAGCCAATCAGACGGGAGGATGAGGAGGTTGAAGGGTGCGGGAGGAATTTGGAAGTTGGAAGGTATGAGAGCAAAGGTGGGGTGGGGGAGGGGTGGGGGGGGGGGGGCGGCAAGGGTTGGAAGATTGAGCGAGAGGGAGAAGATGGAGAGGGAAAAAGAGAGGTGGGGAGATAGAGGAGAAGGAGAGGTGGCAAGAAAGAGAGCCAGAAGAGGGAGGACCAGGGAGAGAGAGGGGAAAAGGAGAGGGATGGAGAGGGAGAAATAGGAAAAGAGGGAACGAGAGATAGAAGGAGAACATATTAAATAAAAAGAGAGCGACAGGAAAGGTGATAAAATGAAATGAAGATAAAAAGACTGAGGAAAAGAGAAAGACAGAGAGACTCAAAGTGAGAGTGAGAAGTAGGGGATGAGATGGTGGGATTGCATAAGGGTCGTTCCACCAATTCGGTCCCTTTTGAGAAGTGTAACTTGGTATAAAAAAAAATATTTCACCAAATAAATAGCACATGTTCACGTTCATAAAAAAACTAGTTTTCCCATCTCAAGGGGTTAAATAATAAAAATGACTACAGTAAGTGCCTAGACCACAACGACACCGTGGTGAAGAAGGCCCGACAGCGACTCTTCAACCTCAGGATGCGGAAGAAATATAACCTGTCCCCAAGGGCCCTCACAGTGTTCTACAGGAGCACCATCGAAAGCATACTGTCGGGCTGCATCACAGCCTGGGGTATGGCAACTCCACCGCTGAGGACCACAAGGCACTACAGAGGGTGGTACGCTCAGCCGAACACGCCATTGGCTGCACACTGCATGCCCTCCAGGACACCTACAACACCAGGTGTCGCAGAAAGATCATCAGGGACCGCAGCGACCCGAGCCGTGGCCTGTTCTCGACCGTTTCCATCACTAAGACAGTATAGGAGCATCATGGCAAAAACTGTAAGACTGGCCAATAGCTTCTACCCCCTGACCATCAGGCTGCTGAATAGCCACCGCTAGTCAGCTACCTCCGTCCTGCATTGTTGGAGCTCGGAGCTCAAGAATCTAACTGTACCCTGTAACTACATCTGCAACACTGTACATGTGATTATTAAACTCTCTAATCTAATGTCATTTAAGTGCCAAATAAAGTAACAGGGTTGATCGAAACAGGGTTGACGATTTCATCTTAAATATGCCATGAATCCCTTTGTGACACAGGGAATGGAAGTTTGAAGTGTGGAACAGGGAGTTGCAATTGAATACAAGGTTCACCATTTTTTTTTGTAGCAAGCCTTTATTCATCTTAAATATAAGATGTATTTAATTATCCATGTGGTCTATACTAAAGGGCACTTCATTTAACATAACAGTATTGGTTCACAGTGTCTACTTCAAATATCAAAGGAACGCAAAATGCACCTATTTCGTGGAACAACCCATAGGCGAAGAAGGGGAGATAGGATTGGAGGAGTAAGAGGAAAGTGTATGAGGGAGATTGATAAAGAGAGAACGGTAGGGAGAGAATTGAAGAGAAAGAGGGGGATTGATAAAGAGAGAAAGGGAGAGAGAGAGAGCTCTGGCCGACTTTATTTTTCTTCCGATACGTCACTGAGAAGAAAACAATTTAAAGAGCCATTTCCTCAGGCCAAAACAGAAAATATAGAATATAGAAAAATGTTTAATTAAAGGGATAAATAACTGACTTTACTAAAATGTTTGCTTATCATCTATCCCAAAGGCTTATCAGTGAATCTAGCTGTTCCTCTTTCAACACGACTTCCAATTAGTAGTTTGTTATTGTTTGTTTGTTTGTTTGTTTGTTGTTGGGGGGTTGAACAACAAGATACATGCAGGGAGGAGAAGATGGCAAGATGGCGGATTTATCCATTGATGGATCGATGGTGAATGTTAGTGGGTCATTCATTCTCACTGGTGGTCAAATGCAACGGATACTGAATACTGAGGCAAAACTCCCAGGATGTTTCCAGCACCACCATGCCCAAATAAGGTCAAAGGAAAATAACGCAGCACAGGAAGCGGGAGCAAGTGATTCCAGCACCAATCACAGACCACGACACGCCCACCCACATGACAGCTCAGAGATCTTATTGGTGGAAGTATAATACAATAAAGTGGATTTTATAGGCAGAATATAATACAACATAGAATTCATATAATTAGTTGGGAATCTTATAGATACAATATGCTATATGTTATTGTCTGTTTCTACCAACTAAAAGTAGTCTTAACACAGACGTAATAAAGATGCCATTTAGCAGATGCTTTTATCCAAAGCGACAGACAGTACATAACTTCTGTACTAAGACTACTTTTAGTAGAGTCCACAAGTGATTGACTTTTATGAGGGTGATGAAAAGTTCTAGAATAATCTCTGAGCTGCCATCCAACAGTAAGGAAACATGTTATTTTAGTAATGCCACAGGACAACTGTTCGTTCCTTCAATTATATATTAGATTGTGATCGTTTTCGTTTAGATTTGTTAGAGTTCAGATTTATTAAGAGTTCAGATTCAGAATGAGAAACAAAATGGCCGCCTCCATAGGGCTCTAGTGGTCCCAGTGGCAGTACTATCATGCAATTATAAACACACCAGGGGTAAACTGTAAAATCATTGAAGACAAGATCATATTTTAATAATAGAGATGGAACAAACCAGAGCAGGCTGGTGAGGGGAGGATGGCTCCTAATAATGACTGAAATGGAGTGAATGGTATCAAACACATGGAAACCATGTAATAATACCATTCCATTCTTTCCATTCCAGCCATTACAATGAGCCCATCCTCCCATGTCTCCACCCACTCGCCACCACTGATACTGGTGATATATTGAGGTAGATGTGTCAGTGGAAAAAACAGAGAGAAAAGGGGGATGAGGTCAGGAGAGATGGATGGAGGGAGTGTTGGGGGTGAAGGGTAATGTACTGTTGGATGTATGTAAGGGCCAGGGGGGCGGGTGGAGATGGGAGGAGGTTGAATAGAGGGGAAGAGGATGTGTCAAACCATCACCAAGAAAGATTACATGGCATGCACACAGAGGTCAAAAAGACATCCTTCATCATGCATTTTAACCATCCTCAACACGCATGCACACACACACACACACACACACACACACACACACACACACACACACACACACACACACACACACACACACACACACACACACACACACACACACACACACACACACACACACACACACACACACACACACACACACACACAGCTAGAATAACCTAAGCCGGCTGTCTTCAGTTTGATCTAATTTGATCTACAGTGAGGATAAAGTTCCCAGTCTCCCTCCCATTGGGAAAGACATATAGATACAAATGGGTTCTGGTCAAAAGTAGTGCACTATATAAGGAATACAGTGCCATTTGGGATGCAGATTATGTCATATTACAACTCTTTCAACAGTCTAAAGCTATAATTTAGCTTTAGACTGATGTAATAAACTGATGTAATAAATCAATTACTTCTCAATATAGCTGAAATCCAATGAGTGATAAGAAGGGGTACAGTAGGTATGGTTAGATGGGGTGGGGGGAAGTTCTGGTTGGGTCGGGTGAGCGAATAAGACCTAATCAACTGATATGATTAATTGATTACTAATCAATAAAATCGTTCATTAACATCTACTAATTAGTTGTGTTGTTTTGTTGGTGCGTACCTTGTCTCCTGGCTCCCCCTGAAACCCTAGACTGGGGCTCCCCTGGAAAACAAGAATGGGTATTGCATTTGGACAACAACACATCACCCTACACATGACAAGCATTGTAAAATTGTATGGATGTAACTATACTAAACAAAAATATATACGCAACATATAAAGTGTTGGTCACATGTTTCATGAGCTGAAATAAAAGTTCCCCGAAATTTTACATACGCACAAAAAGCTTATTTCTCTCAAATGTTTTTGTTAACATCCCTGTTAGTGAGTATTTCTCCTTTGCCAAGATAATCCATCCACCTGACAGGATTTGGAAAATTAAGAAGCTGATTAAATAGCATAATCATTACACAGGTGCAACTTGTGCTGGGGACAATAAAAGGCCACTCTAAAATGTGCAGTTTTGTCACACAACACAATGCCACAGATATCTCAAGTTTTGAGGGAGTGTGCAATTTGCATGCCTACTGCAGGAATGTCCACCAGAGCTGTTGCCAGAGAATATCATTTTCATTTCTCTACCATAAGCTGCCCCAACGTTGTTTTAGAGAATTTGGCAGTACGTCCAACAGGCCTTACAACCGCAGACCAAGTGTAACCACGCCAGCCCAGGACCTCCACATCTGGCTTCGTCACCTGCGGGATCGTCTGAGATCAGCCACCTGGACAGCTGATGAAACTGAGGACTATTTCTGTCTGCAATAAAGCCCTTATGTGGGTATAAACTCCTTTTTATTGGCTGGTCCTGGCTCCCAAGTAGGTGGGCCTTTGCCCTCCCAGGCACATCCACGGCTGCGCCTCTGCCCAGTCATGTGAAATACATAGATTAGGGCCTAATTTATTTATTTAATTGACCTATTTCTTTATATGAACTGTATATTCCTCATATGAACTCGTTGAAATTAAATTAAGTAAAATCGTTGAAATTGTTGCATGTCACGTTTATATGTTCGTTCAATATACAGTACCAGTCAAAAGTTTGCACACACCTACTCATTCAAGGGTTTTTCTTTATTTTTACTATTTTCTACATTGTAGAATAATAGTGAATACATCAAAACTATTAAATAACACATATGGAATCATGTAGTAACTAAAAAAGTGTTAATCAAATCAAAACATATTTTATATTTGAGATTCTTCAAAGTAGCCACCCTTTGCCTTGATGACAGCTTTGCACACTCTTGGCATTCTCTCAACCAACTTCATGACCTGCAATGTATTTCAATTAACAGGTGTGCCTTGTTAAAAGTTAATTTGTGGAATTTCTTTCCTTCTTAATGCGTTTGAGCCAATCAGTTGTGTTGTGACAAGGTAAGGGTGGTATACAGAAGATAGCCCTATTTGGTAAAATACCAAGTCCATATTATGGCAAGAACAGCTCAAATAAGCATAGAGAAACGAAAGTCCATCATTACTTTAAGAAGGTCAGAAGGGCGGCCTCCCGGGTGGCGCAGTGGTCTAGAGCACTGCATCGCAGTGCTATGCTGCGCCACCAGAGTCTGGGTTCGCGCCCAGGCTCTGTCGCAGCCGGCCGCGACCGGGAGGTCCGTGGGGCGACGCACAATTGGCTTAGCGTCGTCCGGGTTAGGGAGGGTTTGGCCGGTAGGGATATCCTTGTCTCATCGCGCTCCAGCGACTCCTGTGGCGGGCCGGGCGCAGTGCGCGCTAACCGAGGGGGCGGGTGCACGGTGTTTCCTCCGACACATTGGTGCGACTGGCTTCCGGGTTGGAGGCGCGCTGTGTTAAGAAGCAGTGCGGCTAGGTTGGGTTGTGCTTCGGAGGACGCATGACTTTCGACCTTCGTCTCTCCCGAGCCCGTACGGGAGTTGTAGCGATGAGACAAGATAGTAATTACTAGCGATTGGATACCACGAAAATTGGGGAGAAAAGGGGATAAAAAAAAAAAAAAAAAAAAAAAAAAGAAGGTCAGAAGGTCAGTCAATGCAGAACATTTCAAGAACTTTGAAAGTTTATTCAAGTGCAGTCGCAAGAACCATAAAGAGCTATGATGAAACTGGCTCTCATGAGGACCGTCACAGGAAAGGAAGACCCAGAGTTACCTCTGCTACAGAGGATAAGTTCATTAGAGTTACCAACCTCAAACTGCAGACCAAATAAATGCTTCACAGAGTTGAAGTAACAGACAAATCTCAACATCAACTGTTCAGAGGAGACTGTGTGAATCAGACCTTCATGGTCGAATTGCTGCAAAGAAACCACTCCTAAAGGACACCAATAAGAAAAAACACGAGCAATGGACATTAGACCTGTGGAAATCTGTCCTTTTTGGTCTGAGACCAAATTTGAGATTTTTGGTTCCAACCGCCGTCTTTGTGAGAAGCAGAGTAGGCGAACGGATGATCTCCGCATGTGTGGTAACCACCGTGAAGCATGGAGGAGGAGGTGTGATGGTGCTTTGCTGGTCACACTGTCTGTGATTTATTTAGAATTCAAGGCACACCTAACAAACATGGCTACCACAGCATTCTGCAGCGATACGCCATCCCATCTGGTTTGCGCTTAGAGGGACTATCATTTGTTTTTCAACAGGACAATGACTCAACACACCTCCGGGCTGTGTAAGGGCTATTTGACCAAGGAGAGTGATGAGTGCTGCATCAGATGACCTGGCCTCCACAATCACCCGACCTCAACCCACTTGAGATGCTTTGGGATGAGTTTGACCGCAAAGTGAAGGAAAAGCAGCCAACAAGTGCTCAGT
Source organism: Salvelinus alpinus (assembly GCF_045679555.1). Taxonomy (NCBI): domain Eukaryota; kingdom Metazoa; phylum Chordata; class Actinopteri; order Salmoniformes; family Salmonidae; genus Salvelinus; species Salvelinus alpinus. Next base: position 49,251,690 of record NC_092096.1, on the reverse strand, counting down.
ATATGTGGGAACTCCTTCAAGACTGTTGGAAAAGCATTCCAGGTGAAGCTGGTTGAGAGAATGCCAAGAGTGTGCAAAGCTGTCATCAAAGCTGTCACCAAGGGTGGCTACTTTGAATAATCTAAAATATGCAATATATTTGGATTTGTTTAACACTTTTTTGGTTACTACATGATTCCTTATGGGTTATTTAATAGTTTTGATGTCTTCACTACTATTCTACAATGTAGAAAATAGTAAAAATAAAGCAAAACCCTTAAATGAGTAGATGTGTCCAAACTTTTGACTGGTACTGTATAGTCATTGTAACAGTCTCCATATAAGTCACCAGTAACAAAAGTCCCCAATATGGACGGAATTTACATAGCATCTGTCGGCACTTGGAATGAACAACAGACAATCTCCATTATGACAAAAGCAACATGAAGTACACAGCTTTTAGTTATTTAGTACACATTCCCCCCTATCTGTTTGGTGGTGTCATTACACTGTCTCCACCATAGAGATCCTTATTCGTTTCTATGGAGCAGACAGGCTGTCTCTGAGGTCAGTACGGTGTCCATATTAGGACAGCCTCAGTCTGAGCAGGACTTTCAGGGCACGTGTCTAGTGTTGCAGTGGTGTAAAGTACTTAAGTAAACCTTTAGTACTTTCAAGTACTACTTAAGTCGGTTTTTGGGGTATATGTACTTTACTTTTTATATTTTTGACAACTTTGACTTTTTTCCCACTACATTCCTAAAGAACATAATGTACTTTTTACTCCATACATTTTCCCTGACACCTAAAAGTACCCATTACATTTCTAATGCTCATCAGGAAAGCAAAATGGTCCAATTCACACACACTGACAGAATCACTAAACACTAAAATGTTGGAGTATGCAGTCTTGTTTGCTTATTATAAGGAATGCGAAATGATTTATACTTTTATTTTTGATACTTAAGTATATTTAAAAACAAATACCTTTAGACTTTTACTCAAGTAGTACTGTATTTTGCTGGGTGACTTTTACTTTTACTTTTAAAAGTATGACAATTGGGTACTTTTTCCACCACTGTAGTGTTGTCCAGTACTTACTAAAGGGCCAGGGGCATAATGTTAGCAGAGCAGGAAAACTCCAGGCCTATAACTACTGAAGGGTCAGGAGTTTTCCCCTATCTAGTGTTGTCAAGTACTTACTACAGGGCCAGGGGGACCGGGGGGGCCTGGAGCACCCTGGAGAAAAACAACACAACACAGACAGGAAGTCAGCTGGAGAGAAGACTGATCTATTATATCTATTAGATTCTATTGTAAAATAGACAGTCAATAAGAGACAATAAGAGAGGTATATTCCCCCAAGTCACTGGCTTTAGTCTTATTAACCAATGTGTAGATTAAACATGACAAACACTCTGTGTAATGCAAAGGTTGTCATGACACTGTTTGGGATAAAATAGTTTCTGTAATATACTGAGTACATACAGTATATTAATGGTATATTGTATCTAGATCAACATAGACAGTTGTGTGTGTGTGTGTGTGTGTGTGTGTGTGTGTGTGTGTGTGTGTGTGTGTGTGTGTGTGTGTGTGTGTGTGTGTGTGTGTGTGTGTGTGTGTGTGTGTGTGTGTGTGTGTGTACGTACAAGGAATCCATCAGGACCTCTGGGGCCGAAGTCACCGGGACCTCCGTCTGGACCTCTCGGACCCTACGGAGAGAAACATAACGCAGAAGAGCGGGTCAGGAACACAGAACACATAGAACCCTTAGGAACCCGGTCAGGAACACACCAAGTTATCAAATACACTACATATACAGGAAGAGATCCAGTATATTGATGTGTAGTAAGGAGATGTCTTACAGGTACACCATCCAGTCCAGGCCGACCAGGAACTCCCTGTAAGGAAACAAGATAAACTGTGAGCTAAACAACTGGCCCCAGTTCATTATAAACATAGACTCGGGGGAAAGAGGGACGTAGGGAGGAAGGAAAGAGAGTCCGTCTCAGGTCAGACTGACCTCAATGGATGACATTATAGCAACAACATCCTCCCCCTTTCTCTAAACAATCTCCAGGATAGGACAGATGAGGTAGGGAAGGAGGGAGAGGAAGCAATGTCAAACTTTTCCTGATAATATCCTTGTGTGTGTGTGTGTGTGTGTGTGTGTGTGTGTGTGTGTGTGTGTGTGTGTGTGTGTGTGTGTGTGTGTGTGTGTGTGTGTGTGTGTGTGTGTGTGTGTGTGTGTGTGTGTGTGTGTGTGTGTGTGTTACCCCACTGAGTCCAACGTATACAGGCTCTCCCTTCTGTCCTTTAGGACCAGTGGGCCCCTGATGGAGAGCGAGAGAGAGAAAGAGAGAGAGAGAGAGAGAGAGAGAGAGAGAGAGAGAGAGAGAGAGAGAGAGAGAGAGAGAGAGAGAGAGAGAGAGAGAGAGAGAGAGAGAGAGAGAGAGAGAGAGAGAGAGAGAGAGAGAAGAGAGAGAGAGATCATAGCACATTAAAGCCTGTAACCCTCCGGCTGCCAGCTCACTCCATGCAGACCCCCCACCCCCAGTCAGCTCAGGGATTCAAACCAGCAATGCTTTGGTTACTGGCCCGGCGTTACTGGCCCGGCGTTACTGGCCCGGCGTTCTAACCACTGCCACCTGTTAATAGATGACTCTCGTTACAGTCATATAGTACTGATGTAAATGATAGTTGTTACCCACAGCGAATCCAGTTTGGTCCAACACGCACTACACTAGATCATTTCGTCTTACAGTACAAATATACTCTACAATCATGATAATAAGAACAATAATAATATATGCCATTTACAGTGCCTTTCAGAAATGTTTCATACCCCTTGACTTATTTCACATTTTGCTGTGTTACAACCTGTTTTCAAAATGGATGAAATATGTATATTTTTTTTATCTCACCCAGACAACACCCCCAAAGGACAAAGTGAAAACATGTGTTTAGAAATGTTTGCAAATGTATTGAAAATGAAATACAGAAATACCTCATTTACATAAAAGCCTGTAAGAGCTTTGCACACCTATATTGTACAACTATTGCACATCACTATTTTTTATTTTATTCTTCAAGCTCTGTCAAGTTGGTTGTTGATCATTGCTAGACAGCCATTTTCAAGCCAATTTAAGTCTTAACTCTAACTAGACCACTCAGGAACATTCAAAGTCGTCTTGGTAAGCAACTCCAGTGTATATTTGGCCTTGTGTTTTAGGTTATTGTCCTGCTGAAAGGTGAATTTGTCTCCCAGTGTCTGTTGGAAAGCAGATTGAACCAGGTCTTCCTCTAGGATTTTACCTGTGCGTAGCAAAAAAAGATGACAAGCATACCGATGACAAGCATACCTATAACATGATGCAGCCACCACCATGCCTGAAAATATGAAGAGTGGTACTCGGTGATGTGGTGTGTTGGATTTGCCCCAAACATAACTCTTTGTATTCAGGACATGAAGTACATTGCTTTGCCACATTTTAAAAAAAGTATTACTTTAGCGCCTTATTGCAAACAAGATGAATGTTTTGGAATATTTGTATTATGTACAGGTTTCCTTCTTTTCACTCTATCATTTAGGTTAGTATTGTGGAGTAACTAAAATGTTGTTGATCCATCCTCAGGTCTCTCCTATCACAGCCATTAAACTGTAACTTTTTTAAAGACACCATTGGCCTCACGGTGAAATCACTGAGCTATTTTTTTCCTCCCCGGCAACTGAGTTAGGAAGGACGCCTGTATCTTTGTATTAACTGGGTGTATTTATACACTATCCAAAGTGTAATTAATAACTTCACCATGCTCAAAGGGATATTCAATCTCTGCTTTTTATTTTTATTTTTACCCATCTACCAATAGGTGCCCTTCTTTGCGAGGCATTGGAAAACCTCCCTGGTCATTGTGGTTGAATCTGTGTTTGAAATTCACTGCTCAACTGAGGGACCTTACAGATCATTGTATGTGTGGAGTACAGAGATGAGGTATTCATAAAAAAATCATGTTAAACACTATTATTGCACACAGAGTCCATGCAACTTATTTAAGTGACTTGTTAAGCAAAGTTTTACTCCTGAACTGTATAGGCTTGCCACAACAAAAGTGTTCAATATTTATTGAAGACATTTCAGCTTTTCATTTTTAATACCTTTGTCAAAATTTGTAAAAACACAATTCCACTTAGACATTATGGGGTATTGTGTGTAGACCAGTGATACCAAATCTCAATGTAATCTATTCTAAATTCAGACTATAACACAACAAAATGTGGAAAAAGTCAAGGGGTGTGAATACTTTCTGAAGGCACTGTAGCAGACACTTTTATCCAAAGCGACTTAGTGCATACATTTTACATATGGGTGGTGCAGAGAATCAAACCCACTCTCCTGGCGTTGCAAAAGCCCTGCTCTACCAACTGAGCTACAGAGGACAACCCTACAGCTACAGATGATAATAGTATAGTAGCACGTAGACAGTTTAGATAATAGATGTTACTCACAGAGAGTCCTGGAGCTCCAGGTATCCCTCCGTTTAGAGTTCTGGGACCTGGGTCTCCCTGGGTACCGTTGCACCCGTCTGCTCCCGGTAGACCCCTGCCACCGTCCGCACCTGGGTGACCCTAGAGAGAAAGATAGGGTTAGGGTGTGTGTGCGTGCGTGTGTGCGTGCGTGTGTGCGCTACAATACTCACTGGGACTCCGTCGGTTCCTGGGAACCCTGGTACGCCCATAGGCCCCTTTTCTCCTTTCAGCCCAGAGGGGCCCCCGAGTCCGACGTGACCCTTTTCTCCTTTGGGCCCTGAAGGCCCTTGGTCACCTGGGAAGCCCTCTGGTCCACTGGGTCCTACTGGCCCCAAGGCCCCTGGACGCCCCTGGAGAGACACAGAGGGGAAATACATGGTGAGAAGGGACCTAAGCTTGGAGTGCAGGAAAGGTAGAGTACAGTCCTATATCCTCAAAAGAGGACTCCTCTTCTGGAGGGAGAAAGAAGAGGAGATGGTGAAAGAGTGGATGTTAACTTCCATGACCAAATATATGACATCATAGGAAGTCCTTGAAAGAAAGGGAAGTAGAGGTTACGTTTGGGGAGGAGGAGGAGAGGGAGTTTAAACGTGAGGGAACATTCAACGACAAATTGCAAGGTGTCCATCTTGTTTTAGTTTTATCTGTGTGTGTGTGTGTGTGTGTGTGTGTGTGTGTGTGTGTGTGTGTGTGTGTGTGTGTGTGTGTGTGTGTGTGTGTGTGTGTGTGTGTGTGTGTGTGTGTAAGCATGGGTATGTGTGTATGTGTGTTCGTGCCTGTGTTTGTGTGATGCAAGGTTATTATAGTTTTGTGTTTTTATATTAGTTTTATTTATATTTTTCCCCATTTAGCTAGTGATAGCTAGTAATTGTGATCAAAGATGATCTATATACTGACAAGATACTGGACTGACCGCACTAATAATGGGAATAAATGTCTGCAAAGGCGGTGAGGACGCGGGATCAGGCACTGTCATTCTAGCCAATGAGAGGGCAGATACACGTGTGAACAACAGGCACAACTCTGATATAAAATAGTTTTTCTCAAAGTTGCAGGAATGCCATGTGCATCCACTTATATCAGTACATTCATAAGGACCTAAACATTACAGCTATTCTATCAAATAAGCCTGAAGTAGCAAATGAGCAAATACTGTACATTTTATTTTTTACCAAATTTGACATTCTCTCATTGACCTCCATACAAAAAATACCCACTTCCTCTGCTTCTCGCTGTATTTTTGAGCAGACAGATTTTGGGAAGAGTCAATTCTCTCACTTGTCCTCTTCCTCTCTGTAGTGATTCACTAGCTAGGCCTATCTGAAACATAGCTACCTTCTGGCCACATTTAACCACCAGCTTCAGTAGCTTGAATACCACCCCAAAAGTTTGAAAACGCCATTGAAAACCCCATTCGATTTTTGACCAGGTAAAAAACTTAAACTGAACATAATTCATGATGGTTTTTATTTTAATGTAGTTTATTTTCGAGTCAAAGATAATAGTTTCAGTATAGTTTTTCAAACAGGTTTGTTAATTATTTCATTTCAGTTTACGAAGCTGTTTTTTTCATGATTAGTATTTGTTTTAGTTTCAGTTTTCGTTTACTATAATAACCTTGGTGTGACATTTTGGCGAGGAAGCAAGTTTCTACAGAACCCCTCAGTATATAGACGGAGCTAGATGTGGTGGTGATTGTGCTATAGGTCTATAGCGATAAAGAGACTCCACTGTGGGCATGCTGAGGCTTGTGGCTATAGACGGGGGTATCGGATTCAAATGGTGATATTCTGGTTCTGAGAAAGAGACAGAGAGAGACTACACAGTATGTGTGTTTGGAAGTGTATATTTGCCTAAACTGATATTTTCCCTACAAATGTGTGCAAGACAGACAGTGCTACAACAGATCTAAACATGCATTACCCAACCTTCACCACAGGGTGGTGACAGAGAGTAGTTATTGCCCTCCCCAAGTGATGACAGTTAAAAGCAGTGATGCCAATGGTAGTAAAACTCTCTCTCTGTGACAGCCAGTAATAATCTGAGGTGGATGGATTAGGGGAGTGTTAAACTAACACCCTGACATGTGATCGTCATAGTCCTAATTTACACCAGCTGTATAAAGAGGGCAGGGATCACTTTGGTGTAGGGGAGAGGGTGAGTAGAGGTGTGGATGAGGGGCAGGGAGCACATTCGGTCGGGTGAGGAGAGAAGGGGGTGAGGGGGAGAGGGGTTCTTAAGACGAATCAGGAGAGAGTCTGAGCTTTTAGTGAATTCCTCGACTGGGATGACTCAAAAACACGTGACGGACACACTCAGACAGCAAATTCAGAGTTCACACACCCCTTCATTAGTGGAAGGCAGAGTTTACAAACTAAACACAGAGGGGTAATTTCTGCACCACACCACCTGGTCCTATAGATATATAACATCTGTCTCCAGACACAACCCTATCAACCTGGCCAGGACCAGAGCTATCCAGAAGAATGTAGAAATTGCCCTTAACCACAGATCTAGGATCAGATTACTCTACCTCTTACCCTGACATATATGGAGATACAAATATGACCCTGTATCAGTGGTTAGACTCGACTTTAGTCACAAACTCCCACTGGTGCTGATACCAACGGCTAATGCTAGCCCTGCTGCTTACAATGAGAGTAGAATGAACTTGCCATAGACACTGATCCAAGGTCTGTTAGGGTGTTTCACCCCTAGTGGTTAAGGTTTCTGGGAAGGTAAGCTGATCCTAGATCTGTGCCTAAGGGTGACTTCTCCATCCCTAACCATCTACATAGGTCTTAATGACAGGGAGCGGTTAGGTGTAGGCAGTGATCTGCTTAAAGGCCTCACACCTGGTTCTAAACATACAAGTATGTAGCAGTTGGTCCAATGATGTATATAAACACTGGATTGCTGATGCTATGTATTGGCCAACCGGTCGGCCATATTGGCATTCCTCAGTAGGAGCAGTCCTTCATAGGAGTGAATAGAATTCTACAGTATTTAAATTAAATATTTCAAGGACAAAATATTAAATATTTTGTTGTTATATTGGGGACAGTAACATTAGTAAACTCAGAAATATATACTTTAAGGAAAATGTTTTTATATTTTTTTATTTGTATGTTTAACTCACATAATATAATTTACAAGTATGGATTAAGCTGTCTGTAATATAATAAACGTGGCAAAAACGAATGTACATGAATAAATGCAGTTATTTGGCTTCCCAATTATTGTTTTTTACAATGGCGTGGGCATGGTGACTTCAACACAGCACCCCCTATCAGTCATCTAGTGTATATATAAATCGTTGGGGTAGACAAGTCGGCCACTTTCTCTCACCCCTTTCTCTCCCTCTCTCTCTTCCTCTGTCTGCCTGCCTGTCTGTCTGATTGTTTCCCTTCCCTCTCTCTCCCTCCAAGGCCAAATAGAATACATTTTTACTCTGTGATAGATAAGAGGTCACTGTAAAGGTGTTTGTTAGGTATGACACTTTGACAACTACTGTGACATAACTCTCTCAGTCGTTCTCCACGTCTCGACTAATGTCTAGCAAACACCTTAACAGAGACCTCTTACCTAACACAGAGACAGAGTTCACCCTGTTAGGCCCTTACAGTAGCTCTCTGAAGAGGGTTCTGGAAGCATCCATCTGCTCGATGGATTAAAACCAGCTCTTTTTTTTAATAGAAAAGACATCACACAATGTTATTCTGTGATCCCAGTGAAAGTATGTCCACGGTGAAAGCAATAGGAGGTGGAGGGGGCAATAGGAGGTAGGAGGGGGAACGCCTAAGGTTTTTTTTGGGACTGTGCTGACCTGGCCGGCAAATAAGAGAAAAGATCATCCTTCCCAGTAAACAAAATGACGTTGAAAAGATGTCATCAGGAGCATTTTAGGTGCTGAATAATTTTTTTTTTAAAGGTGAAGATACGTATTTTCCAGTCATTGATTCTATGGCCAAATTTCAACTGCACATACATTCTCAATGAAGTGAGCATTATATCACAACAACCATTGTTCAACCCTCTTAATATAGGAAAGAGGCGCCAACTGAAGAGTGCAACAGAACATGCATTATTGCTCCCATCTGTCACATGCACTTATGTTATAGTGAAGTGCAGTTTGCAAACACCTCTTTCTACTGACTTGAGAGTCATAAATCGTTTTTTCTGAGTGACTCGTTCATTTTGGTAGTTCGTTTGACCTGCAAGTGCTGGCCGCAATGAGTCCTACGGTAGGACTGATACACGCTCCTCCGACTCAGCGGCTCCAAAGACGTGCTCCGACCACCGACTGTTTGTCATATGCACGCTGGAAAATGGATCATTAGCGTAGAGAAGAAAGAGACATGTTTAGAAATGATCATTGATCGCATGGTGCAAGAATGACTGCGATTCATTGATTATTTAATGCTATGATGGACACAGCTTTTTTAGATTATCATACACAGCCTCTGCTCAATAAACTCGAAACAAATTGTTTGGGGAGCTGCAGTTTGCGAACAACTGTGCTTATCACTTTGCCGGGCTACCCAGACTCCTTGCTCCGGCCATACACAACGCAACGCACACTGACGTGAGTTCTTACAATAGGCTATTTAGCGAACGACAGAGCAGCGGAAGAATTTAGTGTGAGTCGTCAGGCTACTGTACTTATCATCCTCACGGCAGTCAAGCAATGCATTCCGCCAAGAGTGGTTCACAATCTAGTCCGGTTGCGGCCACAACTAGACCTCGTTTGTATCAAGTATCAAGAAATAATCTTAGTTGTATGCCTAGCAATCAACAAATGTACATTGTTTAAAGCACACGTTTACAAGTCTCAGTCACAAATGACAGCTCCAATAAGTCCCCTGTGGTGAAAGACACGTGAACGAGAGTCTCATAGAATCATGACTTTTGAGTTTTCATTTCATCGGTTGCCGGTAGGCGGTCCTGCGTGCTCTAATTACTAACTCAAATAACACAATTAGTTGACATTTTTGTTATTTTGCCTAAACGTGTCGAAAAATATCTGAGTCAGTAAAAAGAGCAGAATTTCCCATTCACTATCACCAGTATGTTAGCTTTTTCAAAAGTTTCAAACCGGCAGTAGTAATGTCCAAACAAGTACAAAATATTGTACTTAATTAACCAACTGACCACTTCAACTAAATGAAATCAAATTTATTGGTTCCATACACATATTTAGCAGATGTTATTGCAGGTGTAGCAAAATGTTTGTGTTCCTAGCTCCAACAGTGCAGTAATATCTAACAATTCACAACAAAACACAAACCTAAAAGTAAAATAATGGAATTAAGAAATATTTAAGTATTAGGATGAGCAATGTCAGAGTGACATTGACTAAAATACAGTAAAAAAGAAAACAGTATATACATATGAAATGAGTAAAGCAGTATGTAAACATTATTAAAGTGACCAGTGATTCCATGTCTATGTACAGTTAAAGTCAGAAGTTTATATACACCTTAGCCAAATACATTTAAACTCAGTTTCACAATTTCTGACATTTAATCCTAGTGAAAAGGATGTCTTAGGTCAGTTAGATCACCACTTTATTTTAAGAATGTGAAATGTCAGAATAATAGTAGAGAGAATGATTTATTTCCGCTTTTATTTCTTTCATCACATTCCCAGTGGGTCAGAAGTTTACATGCACTCAATTAGTATTTGGTAGCATTGCCTTTAAATTGTTGGGTTAATTTTGGCCCATTCCTCCTGACAGAGCTGGTGTAACTGAATTAGGTTTGTAGTCCTCCTTGCTCGCACATGCTTTTTCAGTTCTGCCCTCAAATTTTCTAAAGGGTTGAGGTCAGGGCTTTGTGATGGCCACTCCAATACCTTGACTTTCTTGTCCTAAGCCATTTTGCCAAACTTTGGAAGTATGCTTGGGGTCGTTGTCCATTTGGAAGACCCATTTGCAACCAAGCTTTAACTTCCTGACTGATGTCTTGAGATGTTGCTTCAATATATCCACATAGTCTTCCTCCCTCATGATGCCATCTACTTTGTGAAGTGCACCAGTCCCTCCTGCAGCAAAGCACCCCCACAACATGATGCTGCCACCCCCGTGCTTCACGGTTGAGATGGTGTTCTTCGGCTTGCAAGCATCCCCCTTTTTGCTCCAAACAACAATGGCCATTATGGCCAAACAGTTCTATTTTAGTTTCATCAGACAGGAGAACATTTCTCCAAAAAGTACGATCTTTGTCCCCATGTGCAGTTGCAAACCGTAGTCTGGCTTTTTTATGGCGGTTTTTGAGCAGTGGCTTCTTCCTTGCTGAGCGGCCATTCAGGTTATGTCGATATTGGACTTGTTTTACTGTGGATAGAGATACTTTTGTACCTGTTTCCTCCAGCATCTTCACAAGGTCCTTTGCTGTTGTTCTGGGATTGATTTGCACTTTTCGCACCAAAGTATGATCATCTCTAGGAGACAGAATGTGTCTCCTTCCTGAGCGGTATGACAGCTGCATGGTCCCATGGTGTTTATAATTGCATAAAATTGTTTGTACAGATGAATGTGGTACCTTCAGGCGTTTGGAAATTGCTCCCAAGGATGAACCAGATGTTTGGAGGTCTACAATTTTTTATCTGAGGTAATGGCTGATTTCTTGATTTTCCCATAATGTCAAGCAAAGAAGCACTGAGTTTAAAGGTAGGCCTTGAAATACATCCAAAGGTACACCTCCAATTTACTCAAATTATGTCAATTAGCCTATCAGAAACTTCTAAAGCCATGACATCATTTTCTGGAATTTTCCAAGATGTTTAAAGGCACAGTCAACATCTGACCCACTGGAATTGTGATACAGTGAATTATACGTGAAATAATCTGTCTGTAAACAATTGTTGGGAAAATGACATGTGTCATGCACAAAGTAGATGTCCTAACCAACTTGCCAAAACTATAGTTTGTGAACAAGAAATTTGTGGAGTGGTTGAAAAACGAGTTTTAATGACTCCAACCTAAGTGTATGTTAACTTCCGACTTCAACTGTATATAGGGCAGCAGCCTCTAAGGTGCAGGGTTGAGTAACCGGGTGGTAGCCGGTTAGTGATGGCTATTTAACAGTATGATGGCCTTGAGATAGAAGCTGTTTTTTAGTCTCTCATTCTCAGCTTTGATGCACCTGTACCAACCTCGCCTTCTGGATGATAGTGGGGTGAAAAGGCCGTGGCTTGGGTGGTTGATGTCCTTGATGATCTTCTTCCTGTGACATTGGGTACTGTAGGTGTCCTGGAGGGCAGGCAGTGTGCCACCGGTGATGCCCTCTGGAGAGCCCTGCGGTTGTGGGAGGTGCAGTTGCCATACCAGGCGGTGATACAGCCCGACAGAATGCTTTCAATTGTGCATCTGTAAAAGTTTGTGAGGGTCTTAGGTGCCAAGCCAAATTTCTTCAGCCTTCTGAGGTTGAAGAGGCACTGTGGATGTGGATAGGGGCGTGCTCCCTCTGCTTTTTCCTGAAGTCCAGGATCAGCTCCTTCATTTTGTTGACGTTGAGGGAGAGGTTATTTTCCTGGCATCACTCCGCCAGGGCCCTCACCTCCTCCCTGTAGGCTGTCTCGTCATTGTTGGTAATCAGGCATACAATGGTTGTGTCGTCTGCTAAATTGATGATTGAGTTGGAGGCTGTGTGACCACACAGTCATGGGTGAACAGGGAGTACAGGAGGGGGCTGAGTATGCACCCTTGTGGGGCCCCTGTGTCGAGGATAAGTGAAGTGGAGGTGTTGTTTCCTACCTTCACCACCTGGGGGCGGACCGTCAGGAAGTCCAGGACCCAGTTGCACAGGGCGGGGTTCAGACCCAGGGCCCCGAGCTAGATGATAAGCTTGGAGGGTACTATGGTGTTGAAGGCTGTGCATATAGTCAATAACAGCATTCTTACATAGGTATTCCTCTTGTCCAGGTGGGATAGGGCAGTGTGCAGTGCAATGACGATTGCATCGTCTGTGGATCTATTGGGGCATTAAGCGAATTGAAGTGGGTCTAGGGTGTCAGGTAAGGTAGAGGTGATATGATCCTTAACTAGCCTCTCAAAGCTCTTCATGATGACAGAAGTGAGTGCTACTGGGAGATAGTCAAGGTGCTCTCGAGTGGCGCAGCGGTGTAAGGCACGGCATCTCTGTGCTAGAGGCATCACTACAAACCCTGGTTCGATTCACAACCGCCCGTGATTGGGAGTCCCATAGTGGCGATGCACAATTGGCCCAGAGTCGTTAGGGTTTGGCCGGGGTAGGCTTTCATTGTAAATAAGAATTTGTTCTTAACTGACTTGCCTAGTTAAATACATTTTAAAAACTGTCATTTAGTTCAGTTACCTTTAATTTCTTAGGTACAGGAACAGTGGTGGACATTTTGAAGCAAGTGGGGACAGCAGACTGGGATAGGGAGAGATTGAATATGTCCGTAAACACTCCAGCCAGCTGGTCTGCACATGCTTTGAGGATGTGGCTAGGGATGCCGTCTGGGCCGGCAGCCTTGCGAGGGTTAACACGCTTAAATGTCTTCATCACGTCAGCCACGGAGAACAAGAGCCCACAGGGAGCGGGCCACATCCATGGCACTGTGTTATCCTCGAAGCGGGTGAAGAAGGTGTTTAGCTTGTCTGGGAGCAAGACGTCGGTGTCCGCGAGGTGGCTGGTTTTCCCTTTGTAATCATTGATTGTCTGTAGACCTGCCACATACAGTGGGGAGAACAAGTATTTGATACACTGCCGATTTTGCAGGTTTTCCTACTTACAAAGCATGTAGAGGTCTGTAATTTTTATCATAGGTACACTTCAACTGTGAGAGACGGAATCTAAAACAAAAATCCAGAAAATCACATTGTATGATTTTTAAGTAATTAATTTGCATTTTATTGCATGACATAAGTATTTGATCACCTACCAACCAGTAAGAATTCCGGCTCTCACAGACCTGTTAGTTTTTCTTTAAGAAGCCCTCCTGTTCTCCACTCATTACCTGTATTAACTGCACCTGTTTGAACTCGTTACCTGTATAAAAGACACCTGTCCACACACTCAATCAAACAGACTCCAACCTCTCCACAATGGCCAAGACCAGAGAGCTGTGTAAGGACATCAGGGATAAAATTGTAGACCTGAACAAGGCTGGGATGGGCTACAGGACAATAGGCAAGCAGCTTGGTGAGAAGGCAACAACTGTTGGCGCAATTATTAGAAAATGGAAGAAGTTGAAGATGACGGTCAATCACCCTCGGTCTGGGGCTCCATGCAAGATCTCACCTCGTGGGGCATCAATGATCATGGGGAAGGTGAGGGATCAGCCCAGAACTACACGGCAGGACCTGGTCAATGACCTGAAGAGAGCTGGGACCACAGTCTCAAAGAAAACCATTAGTACCACACTACGCCGTCATGGATTAAAATCCTGCAGCACACGCAAGGTCCCCCTGCTCAAGCCAGCGCATGTCCAGGCCCGTCTGAAGTTTGCCAATGACCATCTGGATGATCCAGAGGAGGAATGGGAGAAGGTCATGTGGTCTGATGAGACAAAAATAGAGCTTTTTGGTCTAAACTCCACTCGCCGTGTTTGGAGGAAGAAGAAGGATGAGTACAACCCCAAGAACACCATCCCAACTGTGAAGCATGGAGGTGGAAACATCATTCTTTGGGGATGCTTTTCTGCAAA
>NC_092096.1:49060011-49232511 GCF_045679555.1 Salvelinus alpinus | reverse complement strand
GATTCACTTTAAATTTTATGTCCCAGTATTTTTCCTTTGAAGTTTGAGATGGTCCAGTATGTGAGTATTCCCAGTGGTTTGCCAGCTTAGCTCTTTAGCTCCCCTGTCCAACTAACTCTTAAAATTGTCATTCTTTCATTTTAACATGACACATTTCACACACTTCCATTACTCATTTGTTTCACCAGGTGTATCTGTTTTCTGTTCTCTGGGATACCTGGGGCCTAGTGGTTAGAGTGTTGGACTAGTAACCGAAAGGTTGCAAGATCGAATCCCCAAGCTGACAAGGTAAACATCTGTTGTTCTGCTCCTGAACAAGGCAGTTAACCCACTGTTCCTAGGCCGTCATTGAAAATAAAAATTTGTTCTTAACTGACTTGCCTAGTTAAATAAAGGAAGAAAAAAAATATATACCTTGGCAACATGATCAATCTTTGTTGTCGTGTTTTTCTAATCACTCACCCATATTTCTGAACACATTAATAAAGAAACATTTTAATTCAAGCAATGTTATATCTGTATATGTGGTTTCTCTGGCAGGGGGCTGGAGTGTTTGTGTTGATAATGATGTACTCTGTTACACACTACACACTACTAAAGTAACATTTCCTATTGAAGGGGAACCCTGGACATAATGCTGTTCGTGTTGTTGATATTGTACCTCGTAAAATAAATTAACTAATGACGTATCGTCTTTCATCCAGATGCTTCTCCTCCAATGAAACAGACTTTTATTACCACTGTCACGCCCTGACCTAAGAGATCCTTTTTATGTCTCTATTTTGGTTTGGTCAGGGTGTGATTTGGGGTGGGTATTCTATGTTCTTTCGTTCTATTATTTGTATTTCTATGTTTTGGCCGGGTAGGGTTCTCAATCAGGGACAGCTGTCTATCGTTGTCTCTGATTGAGAACCATACTTAGGTAGCCCTTTTTCCCACCTGTCTTTGTGGGAAGTTGTCTTTGTTTGTTGGCACTATAGCTTCACGGTTGTTTTGGATTGTTTATTGTTTTTGTCGGCATCATATAAATAAAGTAATATGCACGCTCACCACGCTGCACCTTGGTCCTGTTCCTTTGACGGCCGTGACAACCACGTCCACCAATTATAACTGAGTTCCGATTGTTAGCGTAGCGGTCTGAATGGCATGGTTTAATCCAACAGAAACCAAGAGCATTTATGAATGCTTTTCAAATGGCACCCTATTCTCTACATAGTGTACTATTTTTGACCAGGGTCTGTAGGGCTCTGGTCAAATGTAGTGAACTATGTAGGGGAGAAGGTGCCATTTGGGATGCACATTGAAATGAAGGCAGTGCTGAAATGAAATCCGAACTACTGTAACACAACTAACACAGTTTAGGTCGTTAATGTTAAAATAACATACAGATAAAAACGCAGATGTCATGTTGGGATTATTACTTTTTTTTTTTTAAACACCTACATTTATCCCTTAGTCCCTCTAGACCAGGAGTATTCAACTCTTACCCTATGATGTCCGGAGCCTGCTAGGTTTCTGTTCTACCTGATAATTCATTTCACACACCTGGTGTCACAGGTCTAAATCAGTCCCTGACTAGAGGGGAACAATGAAACAATGCAGTGGAACTGGCTTTCAGGTCCAGAGTTGAGTTGGAGGGCTCGAGATGCTAAAATAACTCACAGATGAAACGTTGACGTCATGTGGACAACTTTATCCTTCAAACACTTTATTAGTTGAATTCATTAGTTCTGTCTCTAGACATTTAGGGAAGGCCTTTTTGTTCTGTTATCTTTACATTACATTAAATCCCTTCACTATGAAACCTTTGAGAGGTACAGGGGGTCCGGGGAAAGTGGAGAAAAGGAAAGAGGGAAGATGTGGGTCACGTTCCGCTCACTTCGACACGTTTCTGCCATCATTACATGGTAGGAGAGAGAGAGCTTGGTCGAGTGGGAGTGTACAGCATGTGAGTGTGTTTGTTTCAGAAAGGGAATATGTGTCCTTGAACATAAGTATGACTGTACAAATGTGTGTGTGTGTGTGTGTGTGTGTGTGTGTGTGTGTGTGTGTGTGTGTGTGTGTGTGTGTGTGTGTGTGTGTGTGTGTGTGTGTGTGTGTTGCAGGGGGGGTGTGGGGGTCCTTCCAGCTGTGTTTAGGTTGGGATTGAGATTCCTGTGTGTTTTGTTAATACCCCGCTCAGGGGAGTGTGTGTAAGTGTGTGTAATATTGTGTGTGCCCAAAGCGTGGGACTCCTCCACTGTCCTGGTTCTCCTCTGTGTTATTGCTCCTCAACACACGGCTCCCCCTGACACCTAGGATGTGTTCCAAATGAGGGCGCATAGAGCTCTGGTCAAAAGTAGTGCAGTTTAGAGGGAAAAGGGTGCCATTTGGGACACTAACAAGCCTCTCTGACCAGGCTCATAGTGATACAACGTCTGGGAGCAAGAATAACAAATACCTACAGCCACTTATTTGTATTTCTTAAAGGGGTTAAGACTGAAAATCATTAGCAAAAAAGTGACAGGATCGGGAAATGCTGCTCTGAAATATCCAAAGTTCTACTGGCCTTGAAACCAAAAAACGTACACTACTGCACAACAGGTGAAAATATTGTGTGTGCCCAAAGCGTGGAAATGGCGCCGGAGAAGAAGGCAGACGTTTTACGTGTCCCCAACCGATTTGTGTTTTTTGTTTGTTTATTTGCGTTGTTTGTAACTTATTTTTTTAAACTTATTTTGTACGTAATGTTGCCGCTACCGTCTCTTATGACCAAAAATAACTTCTGGACATCAGGACTGCGATTACTCACCACGGACTGGCAGAATCCTTTTTTTATTTGAATGAGTCCGACGAGCACGACGCGAACGATATACTGCTTTCTCGGGAAAAGGCCCAGATCCCCGTGATTTGCATGAAGAGGAGGCGGAGAAAAAGGGGCCAGAGGGCGGGCTGCCTTCGGAGAATTCGTAGGCGATCGAATAAACCCCCACTTCCTTAAACTCTTCTAGCAAATGTGCAATCTTTGGAGAACACAAGATTAAACTACAACGGGACATTCAAAACTGTAATATCTTATGCTTCACAGAGTCGTGGCTGAACTACAACACCATCAACATACAGCTAGTTGGTTGTACGGTGTACCAGGCAGGATAGAACAGCGGCATTGAATGAGCTGTATTCCACCATAAGCAAACAAGAAAACGCTCACCCAGAGGCAGCGCTCCGACTAGCCGGGGACTTTAATGCAGGGAAACTTAAATTTGTTTTACCAAATTTCTATCAGCATGTTAAATGTGCAACCAGAGGGGAAAAAAACTCCGAACCACCTTTACTCCACATACAGAGACGCGTACAAAGCTCTCCCTCGCCCTCCAAATCTGACCATAATTATATCCTCCTGATTCCAAGCAAAAGTTAAAGCAGGAAGCACCAAAGACTAGATCAATAAAAAAGTGGTCAGATGAAGCAGATGCTAAGCTACAGAACTGTTTTGCTATCACAGGCTGGACTATGTTCCGGGAGTCTTCCAATGGCATTGAAGAGTACACCACATCAGTCATTGGCTTCATCAATAAGTGCATCGATGATGTCGTCCCCACAGTGACCGTACGTACATACCCCAACCAGAAGTCCTGGATTACAGGCAACATCCGCACTGAGCTAAAGGCTTGAGCTGCCGCTTTCAAGGAGCAGGACTCTAGCCCAGAAGCTTATAAGAAATCCCGCTATGCCCTCAGACGAAACATGAAACAGGCAAAGCGTCAATACAGGACTAAGATTGAATCGTATTACACCGGCTCTGAAGCTCGTCGGTGGCAGGTCTTGCAAACCATTACAGGCTACAAAGGGAAGCACAGCCGAGAGCTGCCTAGTGACACGAGCCTACCAGACAAGCTAAACTACTTCTATACTCGCTTCGAGGCAAATAACACTGAAACATGCATGAGAGCACCAGCTGTTCCGGAAGACTGTGTGATCACGCTCTCCGCAGCATTTGTGAGTAAGACCTTTAAACAGCTCAACATTCACAAGGCCGTAGGGCCGGACGGATTACCAGGACGTTTACTGCGAGCATGCGCTGACCAACTTGCAAATGTCTTCACTGACATTTTCAACCTCTCCCTGTCCGAGTCTGTAATACCAATATGTTTTAAGCAGACCACCATTGTGCCTTTGCCTAAGAAAGGCTGGTCATGGCTCACATCAACACCATTATCCCAGAAACCCTAGACCCACTCCAATTAGCATACCGCACCAACAGATCCACAGATGATGCAATCGCTATTGCACTCCACACTGCCCTTTTCCTCCTGGACAAAAAGGAACACCTATGTGAGAGTAAAATTAATTGACTACAGCTCAGCGTTCAGCACCATAGTGCCCTCAAAGCTCATCACCAAGCTAAGGACACTGGGACTAAACACCTCCCTCTGCAACTGGATCCTGGACTTCCTGACGGGCCACCCCCAGGTGGTAAGGGTAGGTAACAACACATCCCCCACGCTGATCCTCAACATGGGGGCCCCTCAGGGGTGCGTTCTTAGTCCCCTCCTATAATCCCTGTTCACTCATGACTGCATGGCCAGGCACGACTCCAACACCATCATTAAGTTTGCTGATGACACAACAGTGGTAGGCCTGATCACCGACAACGATGAGACAGCCTATAGGGAGAAGGTCAGATACCTGATCGTGTGGTGCAAGGACCACAACCTCTCCCTCAACATGATCAAGACAAATGAGATGATTGTGGACTACAGGAAAAGGAGGACCGAGCACGCCCCCATTCTCATCGACGGGGCTGCAGTGGAGCAGGATGAGAGCTTCAAGTTCCTTGGTGTCCACATCACCAACAAAATAACATACTCCAAGCACACCAAGACAGTTGTGAAGAGGGCACGACAAAACCTATTCCCCCTCAGGAGACTGAAAAGGTTTGGCATGGGTCCTCAGATCCTCAAAAGGTTCTACAGCTGACCCATCGAGAGCATCCTGACTGGTTGCATCCCTGCCTGGTATGGCAACTGCTCGGCCTCTGACCGCAAGGCACTACAGAGGGTAGTGTGAACGACCCAGTACATCACTGGGCCAAACTTCCTGCCATCCAGGACCTCTAAACCAGGTGATGTTAGAGGAAGGCCTTAAAAATTGCCTAAGACTCCAGCCACCCTAGTCATAGACTGTTCTCTCTGCTACCACACGGCAAGCGGTACCAGAGCGCCAAGTCTAGGTCCAAGAGACTTCTAAACAGCTTCTACCCTCAAGCCATAAGACTCCTGAAAACCTAATAAAATGGCTACCCAGACTATTTGCATTGCCCCTCCCCTTTTACACCGCTGCTACTCTCTGTTGTTATAATCTATGCATAGTCACTTTAATAACTCTACCTACATGTACATATTACCTCAACTAACCGGTGCCCCCGCACATTGACTCTGTACCGGTACCCCTCTGTATATTGTCTCAATATTGTTATTTTCCTGCTGCTGTTACTTGTTACCTTTATTTCTTATTCTTATCCGTATTTTTTTAACTGCATTGTTGGTTAGGGGCTCGTAAGAAAGCATTTCACTGTAAGGTCTACTACACCTGTTGTATTCGGCACATGTGACTAATAAAATGTGATTTGATTGGAGAAGGTGACTTCAGGTAATTTCATTTAAGTCTTTTAGTTCTATGAAATAAGATGTGCACCTACATGCCTCATATCCTGTCCGTACAGAAATATGGGTCTAGTTACCCACAAACACACTGGTACAAAAGGTGGAGGGCACCTCAAAAGCCTTTTATGTATCAACTGGAATGTGCTCCTACATGCCTAACACATCCTTTCATTGGAGAGAAATGGGTTGAGTAGTTTGATGCCAAATAGGGCAGGGTAATCTCTGTGGAAAGGGGAAAATTGCATAAATGATTGTACACTACAGATTAAATTAGATGCTATAACTTCTAGAAGTAATCACACTGGAGGTCTGGATAAAAGTCTATGTGTTCTCACGTGTAGACACACACACACACACACACACACACACACACACACACACACACACACACACACACACACACACACACACACACACACACACACACACACACACACACACACACACACTTGAGACTGGACTTGATTTGGGCTTTGACATGAGCGTCAATAGATGGTTAATACATGTTCTATAACAGAGTCCCAGACAGTCACGTCCTTGCTGAAGAAAAGAGAGAATAATAAACATAAAATATAATCAAACCGCAACAAATATTTGTATTCCTTTCATCATTTATAAAGTGGTTCTCATCATGGTGGCGATCACCATCATCGTAAATCAGATCAGTTCTTTGATATGTTTATTATTAAATCCATGTCCCCTCTATGGACCTTTTAATAGTGGTATGAAAACATTGTATTTCAGTTCATATGACGGGGATCGTATAGGACGTAATTGAGTGTGACAAATGTAACCAAGATTCTGAGGGTTCTACAGTAAGAATGCAGAAATAGGTTCTGAAATGAGAACAAAGCTAAAGATGTGTATCAAGAGTCTCAGAGTAAGAGTGCTGATCTAGGATCAGGTCGCCCTTTTCCATGTAATGTTATTCATTGTGATCTAAAGGCAAACAGATCCCAAATCAGCACTTCTGTGTTCTAAGTCAGGATGAGACAGAATTCACCAGAAGGGGGCAGTGTAATGCATTGAAATGCCACATACGAACAAAAAAACTCACGAACTTGATCTATGGTGACCATAGGGGATAGTGAGTGAAAAGATGACGGGAGGGATAATGAAGGGTTAGAGAGAGGTTGTCAGACGGCTATTGTCTGTCTCTAGTTTAATGACCAGCGTCGTCGTGGTGACCACTTATCACCCGACCATACACCTGCCCGGACAGACCAGCAGTCTACTAGGGGTTAAAGGTCAGATAGGACATGAGGGGAGGGGAGAAGGGAGGGAGTCAGGGAGGATGGCAAATAAGAAGAAAGAGAGAGAGCGAGAGGTGGTATGTGTGTGTTGCAGTTCAAAGTCAAAGTTAGTCCTCCTGAAGTTTAGTACGCCTGACCTGTAAGTATAGTTTTTAGGATGGGATGTTAAACGGGTGTCCTGACTCTCTGTGGTCACTAAAGATCCCATGGCACTTATCGTAAGAGTAGGGGTGTTAACCCCGGTGTCCTGGCTAAATTCCCAATCTGGCCCTCATACCATCATGGCCACCTAATCATCATCAGCTTCCAAATGGCTCATTTATCCTCCTCCTCCTCTCCCCTGTAACTGAGAATGTGTTAAATAAAAACAAATGGGTGAGGACCAACTCCCACCCAATAAAAATAAATGCGTGAGAGTTGGTCCTGCCAGGGCACTAGAACTTCAAAGTGTCCTACTCACTGTACAGAGGATGAATCTTTAGGAATGTTAGCTATGTTTACCCGCTTGGCCGAAACAAAGTAGAAAAGTCACAGAGTTCACTCTGAAGCAACACATTTTTTTTAAGAAGGCCAGTTGACTAAAAGGAATGGAAAACCCCGTATCCACCTAACACACTATCATCATCACCAATTCGTCTATGTTATGATGAACTGATAAACATCCTGAGCCTGTCTGTGTGTTTGTGTCTATGCATGGACGGTGTTCGTGGGTCTGACCAACTCTGTGGGAGGTAAAAAGTCGCTCAAATTCTATACATCCATAATTTCTAAGTGTGTGTGCGTCTCATGGTGTGTGTGTGTGTACGTGTTTAGGTCAACCTGCTGTCAGCCTAAACAAAACTTTAGTTCATGTTTAGACTGAACTAGAGGTTCTGCTTGGGCTAGAAGAGGTGGATCATGAACTGATAAAACAGAAAAATGCTTTTCAGAGAGAAGGGTTGAGGGGCGCAGGTTGTTGCACACACACACACACACACACACACACACACACACACACACACACACACACACACACACACACACACACACACACACACACACACACACACACACACACACACACAGTCTGTACAGCTTATCCTAACCCTAACCCCTAACCCCTAACGTAATTCTAACCCTAATTCTAACCTTAACCATAAACCCCCTAGAAATAGCATTTGACATCGTGGAGCTAACAAAATGTTCCCAGTTAGTCAAATATCTGTTCGTTTACTAGTCTTCTGGTCCCCACAAGAATAGTTAAACACGTACACACACACACACACACACTCTCTCTCTCTCTCTCTCTCTTGGCGTTCAACACGGGACTCTGAGTTGGAGGCCAGTCAGCAAAACGTGGACACCGCTAATAATGACAAAAACAACACATTAGAAAACATTTGGAGAGAGATGGAGGGAGTGAGAAAGAGGGAGAGAGAGAGAGATAGGAAGAGGGAGAGAGTGAGAGAGTAGTGTGCTCAAAGAGTTGTCATAGCGCCAGCTCTGATCTGCTCATTGTGCAATCAGAGTCACAATGTGTGTGTGTGTGCGTGTGTTTTTGTGTGTGTGTGTCTAGAAGACCCTCCATCTGCTCGTCAGCATCATCACTACCGTCTCCATCCCCTCATCTCCTCCCCATCGGTCTCTTTATCTGTCTGCCTCTCTATCTCGCCCCTCCCTCTCTGAGATAAGATTAAGGTAAGGAATTCGTTCAAGCAGGAGGTCCGGTGACGTACTCTTTCATCGAGGGGCCCAAGAGGGACAGAGGAAGATGGAGAAAGAGGGGGAGAGGGGAAGAGGGAGTTCACTATCCTCTCATGCCTAACCCCCTACTGGCTCTGTGCAGAAGTAAGCTTAATCACTTAAAGACTTTTAGAGTAACAACTATACACATTCTATTACACTGATCCTCTGTGTATTTGTAAAAGATCAGCAACAGATTTGGACTAAAGAAGCACTAAAGGCCACAAGGCTTTGATGATCTCAAATCCACACAGCTTTGCATTGTTTAATTTCCTACCTCTCCATTTCTCTCTCTCGCTCGCTCTCTTTCTTCCCCAAAGTGAAGACATATGTTTCAGGGCCCTGGGTCTTGGTGTGGTCCCTTGGGGCCCGAGGCCCTAAGCAGATAAAAGCCTGGTGTTGATGTTAGCAATGCTTAACACAAAGCATCCCGTTGTCCCTCCGCGACCTCTCACCTCTGGTGGAAACGGATGTTATTGTTTCTCTCTCTCTATTCCCATCCCCCCTCTCTCTCTCTCTCTCTCTCTCTCTCTCTCTCTCGAGGAACTACAGGACTCTAAGTCCTTCCACTCTGCTGGTGTGTCCATGTGTAAGAGGCTTTTCCCCCCCTATGGATAGAAGCTAAGGGTTAGTCTTGTAGCTAGGCCTAGGATAGAGATCGGGCTGAGATAAGGGGGGGGGGGGGGGTATCTGTATATATCAGTGTGTGTGTCCCATCTCCAGATTTATGGCCCTACAGTGTATACATTTATCACAGATGTTATTGTCTATATGTTTCCCTGCCAGCTGATCCTCCTCTGAGCCTAGACTCTAAATGGACATGTTCCAATATGTCACAGTATTATTTATTACATTAAGGCGTTTATAGTTAATAATCTGATTAGAAATCACTCGATGGTGCCGTCCTGGTATTGTATGGCATCATTGATTCAGAGACAGCTAAGACAAAGGGTAGAGGTGGAAATGTACATGGAGAATGACATAATGCAGCTGGCACGGTGTCCATTTTGGAGGGTGTAACTTGGGCCGAGGTGGCTAAGCAATGTGTACACTCTTAGAAAAAAAGCTAATATCTACAGCCTAAAAGGGTTCTTCGGCCTTTTTGATTTTTGATTCTTCTGGTTCCCCCAAAAGGGCTTCTACCTGGAACCAAAAGGGGTTCTACCTGAAACCAAAAGGGGTTATCTTATGGGGACAGCCAAAGAACCCTTTTGGAACCCTTTTTATTCTAAGAGAGTAAGATGGATGGTTGAGGTAGAGGTAGGATGCCTTTTGCCTGAGACACTGATCCCCACTTATGGTTATTGGTTGGTAGGCTGATCTGATCCCAGATATGTGGTTAATAGCTTCCAATGGAATAGGATGATACTCTGTAGGGCTTAGATACTGATCTTATGTCAGTTTGGCATTTCATCCCGTTATGGTTATTATAATGGTAGGCTAATCTGATCCTATATCAGTAGATTAGAAGACAAACCTCCACTCAAACATGCTTCCAGTGCAAGTTTTGCTTATGGTTAAGGTTATGATTCAGGTGATATATTCCAATTTAAATACCTACGTCTACCTCAAGTGTGCTTCTAAATTTCCGCTTAAACTGATCTCATGTCTTTTTTTCCCTGTTAAGTCCCCATTGTGGCTGAAGTCTGTGGTAGTCTTATCTGATCCTAGATCTGTGGTTAAGACAAATGCCTCAAAACGTGCCTTTGGTACAGGAGAAAACTGAGCAGAGACAAACCAACACCCTCCACTTAGGGTTGGCGTTAAACAATGGGAGTGTGTGTGTGTGTGTGTGTGGAGCGTAATATAGTCGCCACTATGTTATTTGCTGCAAGGCCTCTATCCGTGTGTCTGTGTAAGTGTAGGCTGCAGCCACACTGTGTGTGTACTGCCTCAGACAGCCCTTAGGTAATTGTTGTTTGGATACAGACTGGGTACCGTAGAGGTAGTAAGTAGGTTCTTGTGCTGGTAAGACTAGTATGTCAGACTGCTGAAAGCCGCTAGGGAGCTGAGGCACAGACATGGACAAGGGGACTAATACATACACATGTACTGTATAGACCAACCCAACTCAATCTCTGGCGGTTGCGTTGGAATAGACACAGACATGGACATAAACACACAAACACACAAACATCCGACAGCTGCTCAGCACACCTACTGTAGGTCTGAGCCAACTGAGCGAGTGTGAGAGAGTGTGAGATGTTTGCAGCCCACTGGCGAAGCTAAAACTATTCACTTTTGATATCAGTTCATCTGACAACATAAAAGCTATTTTGTGGATTAGAAAAACAACGTGTGTGTGTGTGTGTGTGTGTTTGCGTGTGTGTGGAGCCTTTTAGCTTGCCAATAGAATGATAACTGCACCTCACAGAATAAATAACCAGATAGATCAAGGCCATGAGAGGCAAAACTGATCTAAAAGGTGCACTCAGTCAGAGTAGACTAAACATAGAGAATCAAAGAGAGAGAGAGAGAGATTGGGGGGTTGAGAGAGGGGGGAGGAGAGGGAGAGGGGAGGAGAAGGAGATGGGGAAAGAAAGAGAGAGAGATAGACAGGGACACAGAGAGAAAGAGCCCCAGAGAGAGAGAGAGGTACATTTTCTCTGTCCCCTGGGCTAAACAGCTTGTTCCAACTGGAGGTGGGTATTCTGCCAAATTAATTGGAAATACTTTAGCATGATATGTTTCTACAATGTTTCTTTGGACCATGCCTGCAAGTGTCAAATCCACAGATAATGACTCATGTTATTGAACTTGACCATATAATTCAATGTTCTGTCCTGTAGCCATACCTAAATGACTCAACCTTACATCAATTGTTGAAAACATTAGCATGATACATCGTGGGCGTGATACAGGTACTGGCAATGATAAATAATCCGCTTTGGCAAAGGGAGAAGGTCTGAACGAGGCTTGAGGCGTAGAAAACAGCCTCCCTGAGAGGTGAACCTATCTAACTCATCTAGATCTATACACACCACATCAGACCACCACAAACGTTTTGGCACGAGAGGAGTCTAGGGCATCTTTCCGGAGGGCATGAGTCAGGATGGAAGTCTCCACTCCACTTTCATACATTGCATCACCACATCCTCTTGCCCCTTCCATTATTCTTTCACTCCATCACCAGTTCCTGATCCTATTCTTGAACTCGTTTCTTCGCTGCGTGGGGTAAGAAGCCGAGTGATAACGTGAGGGTATGGACATGGTTCATTTCTGCGGTGGACAGTAGCTGTCAGCACGACGCCGTTGCGAACCCACACCGTGCTATTTGACAACGCTATATCCTCCACCCCTAACTTAGAGGGTCTTCACATACTAGACTTTTCGTTAACAATACACATACACGGTGTACTTGCCATGTCTCGACCGCTACCTTCGGAACAGCGGAGGCTACTGCGGGGAGAACGGAATGGAACGGAGTGATTGGAATGGTATGAAACACATGAAAACCATGGGTTTGACACCATTCCATTTACTCCGTTCGGGCCATTATTACAAGCCATCCTCCCTTCAGCAGCCTCCACTGTTCTGGAGGTAGAACACGACACTCGCCCCCCCCCCACCCCCTCGAAGCAGGGCAGTGTAAACAGAATTGTCTCGTTGAGCCAACACTCTTACAGTAATTTTTTTTTAGCATAGCAATGTTTTCGAAACAGCTGAAATGTAGTCATTTTCTTATTTATTTATTTTAAACTTGTTTTATTACGTTTTACCTGAAATAATAGTAGCAGCCTGTTACATTCTGAAATTGTTGCCGTAGCTTTTGATCTCAACAGTGTTTTGTTTTTGTGCTTGACTGCACTGGGCCTAATAGCTGTATTATCAGCTAGTTTAATGTGTGCGGACGAGAAAATAAACTCTTTAATTTTCTGCACATGCTTGTGGATTTTAGCATTATTCGAGAGTGTAGTATGGTTTGGTTGCATTATTCAAAATTGTAGTATGTTTAAGAATTAAGTTGCTCGAACTGTTAAATAGTTTGTGCTTACTGGCTAGCGGCTACTGTGATATTTACCGTACATTTGAGCTGCGGACCCGAGAATATCGCATTGCCAGCCACGACGAAAGGTAAGGAAAGGATGTAATGTGAAGTGAAAAGTAGAATTCTCTTTCGACCACCTGGCTCCTCAGACTCTCCTTCATATCCCGTAGTGGGAATAGGGCCTTAATGTCAAACTCCTTAGTGTCACACACATTAGCAGCAGTTAGCACTCGCTAGACGTCATGTTAAACATCTCACGTTCCTTTCTTCTATTCATCCGATCGCAAATCAACCCGTCGTAAAACAGATTTTTTATTTGTTTCTTTATCCCCTCCCCCGTATCAAAACAATTCTTGTTGGCAAGAGGGTGAGGTGAGGTTGCAGGCTTGGGTCCCAAATGGCACTCTATTCCCTATCTAGTACACTTCTTTTGACCAGGTTCTATAGAGCTCTGGTCAAACTTAGTGCACTGCGTAGAGAATAGGGTGCCATTTGAGACGCACACAAAAGTAATTCAGGGACATGATCTGGTCATGTTTTGTTAGGGGACGAGGGGCGGGGGGCAGGGGTGTAGGTAGGGGTGAAGGGGGGGGGGAATTGGATAGGGGTGGGGCATGGGTCCACTAGTGTTCCTCCCTCTGGCATTTAGAATTTGGGAGTGATCGCTGGCACACACAGACAGACAGACACAGACAGACAGACACAGACAGACAGACTCTACAAGGTGTGGAGCAGTAGCAGGACAGAACAAACAGTGGCTTGGAGCGAGGCCAGAGCAGGTGAAGGAGCCACTGTCAGGCCTTAGGGAGAAACACAGGGTAACATCTCTGTTTGCCAACATCTAGACCTGCCTAGCCCAGAACACAGGGAAACATTCCTGTTGGCCAGCATCCAGATTTGTCTAGCCTGGGCATTGTCACTGCATGAGACCACGTTGGTAAAAGGTTATCAAGTGGCTTCAGGTGAGAAGCAGGGATAGTGTGTGTGTGAGTGCGGGCGTGAGTCCTCGAGCACTCGTATGTGTGTGTGCACTGTGTGTGTGTGTTTGTGTCTAATTCTCTCAGATCAGGGACAGGTAAGGTAATTGACTACGACTATTACTAGCCTGCAGGTATCAACTTCAGCAAAGGGCTGAACACACCTAGACAGCTAGACAGGTATTGTTAGGACCTGTTTAGCTTGGACTCTCCTATATACCGTGGAGATGAGGACAGAAGATAAAATAAACCAGCCATCATTGCAGCAACAGCAGAGGATATTTTTCTGAGAGTATTAAAGTAATAATCTGCGTAAGTGTGCAAAACATGTCTGGCTAATGTCTATCTTTTTAGAATGACTGATTCGTTTACTCTCATGAACTATAACGGTCATAACGGTGATATTAGTGCGTAGGCACGCTTTTAAAGGAGAGTTGAAGTGTGTATGTATGCGTGTATGTGCGTGCATCTGACAAAAAGAAACACAAACTATATTACATTCATACCACCTTTGCTTTTCTTGAAATAACCCTTTCACTTTCTTTTCTCACTAGCACTGATTTTGCTCATAGCTACTTTACTGAGGAAAAAAATATGAATGCACTAACTGTTTGAATGCACTAACTGTAAGTCGCTCTGGATAAAAGCGCCTGCTGAATGACTGAAATGTAAAATGTACTGTTAATATATGACACAACACAACTAATGTTTAGGTTTGTTGGAGAAGAAAAAAAATCTTGTCTCATCGCTACAACTCCTGTACGGGCTCGGAAGAGACAAAGGTCGAAAGCCATGCGTCCTCTGAAACACAACCCAACCAAGCCGCACTGCTTCTTAACACAGCGCGCATCCAACCTGGAAGCCAGCCGCACCAATGTGTCGGAGGAAACACCGTGCACCTGGCGACAGGTTAGCGTGCACTGCGCCCGGCCCGCCACAGGAGTCGCTGGTGCGCGATGAGACAAAATATCCCTACCGGCCAAACCCAGACGACGCTAGGCCAATTGTGCATCGCCCCACGGACCTCCCGGTCGTGGCCGGATGCGACAGAGCCTGGGCGCGAACCCAGAGTCTCTGGTGGCACAGCTAGCGATGCAGTGCCCTAGACCACTGCGCCAGCCGGGAGGCCCGAAAAACATGTAATTTGACCAAAGCTGTCATTTCTGAAGGTGACTACAACATTTAGACAACACCTCACCTCGCCCCTACCTGGGCTTGAACCTGGGCTTGAACCTGGGCTGCACACATCAACAACTGACACCCACGAAGCATCGTTACCCATCGCGCCACAAAAGCCTCGGCCCTTGCAGAGCAAGGGGAACCACTACTTCAGGTCTCAGAGCGAGTGACGTCACCCGATTTAAACGCTATTAGCGCACACCACCGCTAACTAGCTAGCCATTTCACATCGGTTACACTCACCTCCCTTTTGACCTCCTTTTCCGCAGCAACCAGTGATCCGGGTCAACAGCGTCAATGTAACAGTATTGCTTCCGTCCCTCTTCTCGCCCCAATCTGGGCTCTGCACACATCAACAACAGCCACCCTCGAAGCATCGTTACCCATCGCGCCACAAAAGCCGCGGCCCTTGCAGAGCAAGGGGAACAACTACTTCAAGGTCCTCAGAGCGAGTGACGTCACCAATTGAAACGCTATTAGCGCGCACCACCGCTACTAGCTAGCCATTTCACATCGGTTACACTTACACAGTGCCTTCAGAAAGTATTCAGACCCCTTGACTTTTTCCACTTATTGTTACGTTACGGCCTTATAATAAAATGGATTAGATTTTTAAAAATCCTCAAATCTACACACAATACCCCATAAATAATAAAAGCAAAAACTGTTTTTTTGAAAATAATTATTTACATAAGTATTCAGACCCTTTGCTATAAGACTCGAAATTGAACTCAAGTGACCTGCTTCCATTGATCATCCTTGAGATGTTTCTACAACTTTGAGTCCACCTGTGGTAAACTCAATTGATTGAACATGATTTGGAAAGGCACACACCTGTCTATATAAGGTCCCACTGTTGACAGTGCATGTCAGAGCAAAAACCAAGCCATGAGGTGGAAGGAATTGTCTGTAGAGCTCAGAGACAGGATTGTGTCACGGCACAGGTCTGGGGAAGGGCACCAAAAAATGTCTGCAGCATTGAAGGTACACAAGAACACAGTGGCCTCCATCATTCTTAAATGAAAGAAGTTTGGAACCACCAAGGCTCTTCCCAGAGCTGGCCGCCGAGCCAAACTGAGGAATCCCGGGAGAAGGGCCTTGGTCAGTCAGGTGACCAAGAACCCGATGGTCACTCTGACAGAGCTCTAGAGTTCCTCTGTGGAGATGGGAGAAACTTCCAGAAGGACAACCATCTCTGCAGCACTCCACCAATCAGGCCTTTACGGTAGAGTAGCCAGACGGAAGCCACTCCTTAGTAAAAAGGCACATGACAGCTCGCTTGGAGTTTGCCAAAAGGCACCTAAAGGACTCTCAGACCATGAGAAACAAGATTCTCTGGTCTGATGAAACCATGATTGAACTCTTTGGCCTGAATGCCAAGGGTCACATCGTGAGGAAACCTGGCACCATCCCTACAGTGAAGCATGGTGGTGGTAACATCATGCTGTGGGGATGATTTTCAGCGGCAGGGACTGAGAGACTAGTCAGGATCGAGGCAAAGATGAACGGAGCAAAATACAGAGAGACCCTTGATGAAAACCTGCTCCAGTGCGCTTAGGACCACAGACTGGGGCAAAGGTTCACCTTCCAACAGGACAACGACCCTAAGCACACAGCCAAGACAACGCAGGAGTGGCTTCAGCTTATAAGAAATCCCGCTATGCCCTCCGACGAACCATCAAACAGGCAAAGCGCCAATACAGGACTAAGATTGAATCGTACTACACCGACTCCGATGCTTGTCGGATGTGGCAGGGCCTGCAAACTATTACAGATTACAAAGGGAAGCACAGCCGCGAGCTGCCCAGTGACACGAGCTTACCAGACGAGCCCAATCACTTCAAGGCAAGCAACACTGAGGCATGCATGAGAGCATCAGCTGTTCCAGTCGACTGTGTGATCATGCTCTCCGTAGCCGATGTGAGTAAGACCTTGAAACAGGTCAACATTCACAAGGCAGCTGGGCCAGATGGATTACCAGGACGTGTGCACCGGGCATGTGCTGACCAACTGGCAGGTGTCTTCACTGACATTTTCAACATGTCCCTGATTGTGTCTGAAATACCAACGTTTCAAGCAGACCACCATAGTCCCTGTGCCCAAGAACACTAAGGTAACCTATCCCTCAACGTAATCAAGACAAAGGAGATGATTGTGGACTACAGGAAAAGGAGGACCGAGCACGCCCCCATTCTCATCGAAGAGGCTGTAGTGGAGCAGGTTGAGAGCTTCAGGTTCCTTGGTGTCCACATCACCAACAAACTAACATGGTACAAACACACCAAGACAGTTGTGAAGAGGGCACGACAAAACCTATTCCTCCTCAGGAGAGTGAAAAGATTTGGCATGGGTCCTCAGATCGTCAAAAGGTTCTACAGCTGCAATATCGAGAGCATCCTGACTGGTTGCATCACTGCCTGGTATGGCAACTGCTCGGCCTCCGACCGCAAGGCTCTCTATACCAGGCGGTGTCAGAGGAAGGCCCTAAAAATTGTCAAAGACCCCAGCCACCCCAGTCATAGACTGTTCTCTCTGCTACCGCATGGAAAATGGTACCGGAGCGCCAAGTCTAGGACCAAAAGGCTTCTCAACAGCTTTTACCCCCAAGCCATAAGACTCCTGAATAGGTGACCAAATGGCTACCCGGACTATTTGCATTGTGTCCCGCCACCCCGCACCCGCCAACCCACTCTTTAACGCTGCTGCTACTCTCTGTCATCTATGCATAGTCACTTTAACTATACCTACATATTACCTCAATCAGCCCGACTAACCGGTGCCCCCGCACATTGACTCTGTACCGGTACCACCTATATATATCCTCGCTACTGTTATTTTCACTGTCATTTTACTTTTTATTTTTGAATTCTTTACTTATATATTGTTTACCTAATACCTATTTTTTACTCAAAAATGGCACTGTTGGTTAGGGCTTGTAAGTAAGCATTTCAACACCTGTTGTATTCGGCGCACGTGACAAATAAACTTTGTTTTGATTTGAACAAGTCTCAGAATGTACTTGAGTGGCCCAGCCAGAGCCCGGACTTGAACCTGATCGAAGATCTTTGGAGAGACCTGAAAATAGCTGTGCAGCAACACTCCCCATCCAACCTGACAGAGCTTGAGAGGATCTGCAGAGAGGAATGGGAGAAACTCCCCAAATACAGGCGTGCCAAGCCTATATCGTCATACCCAAGATGCTGTAACTGCTGCCAAAGGTGCTTCAACAAAGTACTTAGTAAAGGGTCTGAATACTTATGTAAATGTAATATTTCAGTTTTTAATTTGTAATAAATTTGCCAAAAATTATTAAAACCTCTTTTTGCTTATCATTATGGGGTATTGTGTGTAGATTGATGAGGAGGAAAAACGATTTAATTAATTTTAGAATAAAGCTGTAACATAACAAAATGTGGAAAAAGTCAAGTAGTCTAAAAAACTTTCCAAAGGCACTGTACCAGACTTTCAATGCAACAGTATGTGTTTTCTGACTTTGTTTTGCAAGAACCACAACTACTTTCTAGTACTTAAAGTATTTGACCCAGGTCCGCTTTGAACTTCATAAAACACATTTAATTGTACCTATCCGGTGTATGCGACAATAAAACATTTTTCTTTTAAATAAACAATTGTGACATGCGTGGATATGGACGAGAAGCCAAGATAGTGCCTCCTGTAGTAGGAGAGGAAGAATAGATGTGTGACTCGTTTCAGGAAACTAGGTGTATGTCGCGCGTCACTACTGCACAGGAGAGCCATTCGAACGTAAAAATAAATGTTTTATAGAAATGCCTTCTGGAACATGTGAACTTTCATTTGCCATTCAAATCTAGCTAGCTACATTTTCAGATATCATACGTTTCTAATTTTGTCAGAAAGTTGTTTTCATTGTAAGTTAAAGTGTACTGTTAGCTAGCTAGAGAACGCTAGCTGGCTGGTTCGCTAGCTAACGTTACGTGTATGATCTGTGTAGTAATATTATTCGTATCTCAGAGCCATTTGCATTGATAATTATAACCTAATATTAGCTAGCTAGCTAACATTGAACCTAGTTGGTTAGCTTTAGCTACCTGCATATTCATGCAGGGTAGTAATGTTATGAGTTGGGATTATTATTCATTGTTTAGGTAGCTAACATGTTTAAACAAAAGACCCACTATGCAAGTAGCCATTTCACTGTACCGTTTACACCTTCTGTATCCTGTGCATGTGACAAAAAAACATAGATTTGATTTGATATAGCGTGTGTTTACCAGAGACGGTAATTTGAAGAACAACATGACCTGCAACAAAGTCAAATTAGGATATAACGTTAGGCTAATGAGACAGTGTCCAAGTTCTAAAATTCTCCAGTAGAATGTCCTACTTTTATTTCGTCACACTCACAACCGTAAGCTATTTTCTGTAATTATCTCGCCATTAACTTGTAAATAACGATCTTGTCGTGAGTTTATTTTCCTGAAATAATGAACACAAATTAGCTAAAGTTAAGATGCTGTCATATGGTCATTATTTGAACTGTCTAGCCAGCTAACTTAACATTAGCTAGCTAGCTAACAAGCTTGAAATGAAATAAAACATTGTTTAGAAAGTTGCTTTTAGTTGCCTGGTTTGCTAGGTTGACATATACTAAATTCATTTTTAAACGGATAGGTTTATTGGTGTTAAAATACACCAGTTATGCTATTTTGGATGACCAGGCTGCTGACGTCTTTCAGCCTGTTGTTTTTGTGTTTATACTTTTACATAATGACAATGACAAGTTTCATGTCGGATGACAATAGAATGTTCATGAGGTGACTGCGACAACTTTCTACAGACATGTTCGATACACGTAGTATAAACCAGCCTTTAGTCTTGAAGTCATTGGTTGTTTAATACACTACCATACTCACTCTGTTTAGCACATGGCCTCACATGTGAATCCTTAAAGAGATGGGTGGGGCTAAAGCTTAAGAGGGTGTGAAGAAGAGCTCTCCAATAGGTGTATCAAAACATTCAAGGGCCATTTTCTCAAAAGTGGGGTTACAAGTTTATCAACTTTCAAAGCAGAATTACTTTCCCATTGTTCCTCAACTGTAGTCTATGATATACGATTTTCTAGATACAAGTCTCTATTTTTATCCAATGTAAAAAAATAAAAAATGTTATGTTATGGTACATAAGACTGAATCGAGCGGGTCGGTCACAGATGTGAATGTGTGTGAGAGGGAGAGAGAATAGAGATGTATTCATGTCTTACCCTGCTGCCTTTCTCTGGGTTACAATTGCATCCCCCACTACAGTCCAACCCATTACACGGTTCTCCTGTAGTCCCCTGGAGAGAGAGAGAGAGAGAGAGAGAGAGAGAGAGACCGTTAGTATTACATTATGTACTGTATGCCATTAAGCAGACACTTTTATCCAAAGCGTCTTGAGGCGTGAATACATTTTCATATGGTTGGCCTTAGTGGGAATCAAGCCCCATGCAAGCCCCATGCAAGCTACATGCAAGCCCAATGCTCTACCAACTGAGCCAGGAGGGAGAGATAGAGAGACCCGCAGTGTCCAATCACAGCAGTATGATTTGTTGCCATGACAAAAGGGCAACCAGTGGAGCACAAACAACATAGTAAATACAACCTACAGTGCCTTCGGAAAGTATTCAGATCCCTTGACTTTTTCCACATTTTGTTACGTTACAGACTTATTCTAAAATGTATATATTTTTTAAATTCCCACCATCACTCTACACACAATACCCCGTAATGACAAAGCTAAAACAGGTACACTCTAGAGCTCTGTCAGAGTGTCCAACGAGTTCTTGGTCACCTCCCTGACCAAGCCTCTTCTCCCCCGATTGTTCAGTATGGCTGGGCAGTCAGCTCTAGGAAGAGTCTTGGTGGTTCCATATTTCTTCCATTTAAGAATGATGGAGGACAGTGTTCTTGGGGACCTTCAATGCTGCAGACAATTTTTGGTACCCTTCCCCAGATCTGTGCCTCGACACAATCCTGTCTCGGAGCTCTACAGACAATTCCTTCCACCTCATGGCTTGGTTTTTGCTCTGACATGCACTGTGAACTGTGGTACCTTATATAGACAGGTGTGCCTTTACAAATCATGTCCAATCAATTGAATTTACCACAAGTGGACTCCATTCAAGTTGTAGAAACATCTCAAGGATGATCAATGGAAACAGGATGTACCTGACCTCAATGTCGAGTCTCATAGCAAAGATTATGAATATATATGTAAATAAGGTATTTCGGTTTTTTATTTTTAATACATTTGCAAAAATTCCCCAAAATCTGTTTTCGCTTTGCCATTATGGGGTATTGTGTGTTATTTATTTAATACATTTTGGAATAAGGCTGTAACTTAACAAAATGTGGAAAAAGTCAAGGGGTCTGAATACTTTTCCATTTTATACTTTAACTACGTGCACACTTTTAGAACACTGTACATAGCCAATAATATAACATTCGAAATGTCTATATGCTTTTAAAACTTTTGTGAGTGTAATGTTTACTCTTGTTTCCCTTGTTTATTTCCCTTTTGTTTTATTGCCTATTCCAGTTACTTTGGCAATGTAAACATATGTTTCCCATGCCAAAAAAGCCCTTTGAATTGAATTGAATTGAGAGAGAGAGAGCGAGAGAGAGAGAGAGAACCACATGCAGTACCAGGCTTAACCTCTAGGACAATACTTTCAAGTGCTGCATTTGATTTGATTTTCTTTGCCGGGTACAATTGAACCAATGGAATAATATAGAATAAGTGTTTGATCTATGTTTTTGATCCACATCTGCTAACAAATATCTTATCACGATGAAAAATGTTATATGAGGAATAAACAACCGCCATGCTTTTTTGTTCAAGATGTGTAGTGGGTTTGATTATCCCACTGAAACAAACACACAACATGTTTAACATATTGTAAATGATCAGAAATAGAGAGGAAAAGACTGGGTGCCACATACCAGGACAGTCTAACCACTATCTGATAAGTAGAGCTCTTACATGGGGAATACATATGGGATCTGCTATCATAGTTTATCAATCATGCGTCAACCTTAATGCAGCTTTTGCTCAAAATGAATACACATTTTAAACTTCTCCCCCTGCCTATTTCAATAATCACATCGAACTTTATTTATAAAGCACATTTCTTAAAGAAAGGGGATGCATTTCAAAGTCCTAAATAAAATAATAAAAGGTGAGAAAGATAAAAACTAGACAAATTAAAAAATAGTAAAACAAAGTTAGACAAATTAAAATAGTAAAACAAAGTTAGACAAATTAAAATAGTAAAAAAATAATACTAATAACAGTGGACTGAGAGATGCATTAAAATAAATGAAAATGTATAAGATATATAAAATGGGATAAAATAAATAAAATAGATACTGAAAGCACAGCTAAAAAGGTTTCTAAAATGGTTTCTACAGTTTCTGAGGCCCTCAGATCCTCCAGCAGGCTGTTCCAAATGTCAGGATCATGGTGGCTGAAGGCTAGCCTCGCCAAAATGTTTGGTTATGACCTTTGGAACAACTAAAAGGCCAGAGGATCTGAGGGACCGACCAGGCACATATCTTAAAAGCATGTCAGACATGTCTTTGTGTGCAAGGCCTCATGGTGCTTTAATTTTTTAATAAAAAAAAATATATATTCTAAAATGAACAGTTAACCAATGCAGGGACTTTTAAGATAGGTGTATGTCTCAATAGTCCTTGCACGTTATGCTTAGTTGGAATACCTACAACAACTTAAAATCCATCACACTATTAGTATAGATAAAGTACATAAGCCATCTCACACATACCAAAGCCCGTTCACAGAACAATGTGTATGCTCCTTTCTCAGAAACCAGAGCGGGACAGAAAACAACCTCTCATGTGAGAAACTCTGTATGTAGGTCTACATACAGACTCGAAGCCTACTCATGAACAGCCAGTCAGTCTGTCAGTCAGTCAATATTGAGACCGTCTGGGAGAGGGAACAATGCAATATAGGTCCTTTCATAGAGGATTAAAACACCCCAGCAGCAGTCCTGGGCTAGGGGCTCCTAGGGGCCAGCTAGGGGCTAGCTAGAGGTCAAGGGTCAGGGATGGCGTTTCAATGCGATTAGGGATGAAAGGGTGTCGGTTGCGTCCTGGGGAGGTGAGCAGCCTGGTCTCATAGACTAGACGTAGTATATGTTATGTTTGGTATGGTTACATAAAACAGAAGGTTATTGAAGGCAAAAATGAAAGGAGGGTGGTTGGTCGGCATTGATGGGTAGGCTTATAATGGGAACGTCTATCAACTCTGAGGTTGCGTGTTCAAATCTCACCGTGGACAACTTTAGCATTTTAGCTAATTTGCAACTACTTACTGTTTTTAGCTACTTTGCAACTACTTATCATGTTAGCTAACCCTTCCCATAACCTTAACCCCTGGCCTTGCTAATATTAGCCACCTAGCTAACGTTAGCGTTAGCCACCTAACCAACGTTAGCCACAACAAAATTGGAATTCATAATATATCATATGTATTGCAAATTCTTAAAATATTGTACAAATTGCGATTCGTAAAATATCATACAAATTGTAATTCGAAACATATCCTACAAATGGTTATTTGTAACATATCATACGAAATGGATGATGGAAAACCACAAATGAACACATACCATACCATACCAATGAGTAACACATCATATTAACTTGAGTGCCCCGGATTTTCACTTACTATGTTACATCTACCCCTGAATCCAGGTTGAGGTGAGAGGAGAGAGAGAGGGGGTTTGAGGGGGTGGGAGAGGTGACGTGGTTTGGAGCTGTACGGATGTGGGTTGTAAAGAGTGAGGTGGTTGTGATAGTTATGTGTGTGTCTGTACGGGTAGTGTGTTCGTGATTGTAGTGTGAGTGTAAGTTATACCCCTCATCTATATTTGAGTATGTCATAGGGAGTAAGGTGGAGGTGAAAGGGTAGGGGATGTGATAGGTGAAGGGACAGGGGTTGGAATGCAAGGCCAAAATTATATGGAATTAGGCCCAGGATCCCAGGGGCCCTGTAAGCAGATCAACATGACGATGGTCCATCTGGACTTAAAATTGAACTACAAAGGAACCATGTTGAAACCTCACAGCCTGTTGTGGTGTCTGGCCATACAGATGTGAATGTGTGTGTGTGTGTGTACCACAAGGTGCATGGTGAACACCCCTACAGGTTGTTGCAGCCGAAACGTTGAGCAAACACAGTCCCAGGTTCATAGATCATAGACCACTTCACATGACCAGCAGACATGTCACTAGCTACCTCCTCAAACTCTTGACCTCACTCTTACAGGGGGGTTCTCTTTAACAAATACAAGGGAAGGAGGGGGTGTGTGGGGGGGGGGGGGGGGGTGAGATAGAAAGAGAGGGAAAGTCTGTCCTCTCTCCTCGCTCTCTCTGTTGGTCAAGTTCACCCTCTCTTTCCCGCACTCTTTCCTCTGATCTCCACACTCATCCTAATCACAGTGACAGAAGCAGGGCAAGGTTACTCCACTGGAGAGAGAGAGAGCGAGGGAGACAAAGAGAGTGGGAGAAAGAGAGAGAGAGAGAGAGTAAAGACAGAAAAAGAGAGAAAGAAAGAGAGAGCGTCAAGATAGAAAAAGAGAGAAAGAAAGAGAGAGAGCGTAAAGACAGAAAGAGAAAGGCCATGGTCTCCACATGCTACTTCAGAAAAGAGAGCTGTCAAACTTTTGTCATGGGACTCCCTCTCTCTATTCAGCTTCCAGCCCAGTCAAAATCCTAATGTGAAAGTATCCTACCTCACATGTTGATGCCCTACTCTATTGGGTTCCCACGCCAAGCGTGTATGTGTGTGTGAGTGTCTTCGAAAGGATTATTCATTTAAAGACACCACACCTTGACCTTCTACTTTCCCTGCCTCCCTATGAAAAGCCAGTGGGGGAGATGTACAATAGGGTGGAACTTAAGGAGTAATCTGCGGCCCCACACACACACACACACACACACACTAGGGTTGGGCGGTGTCACGCCCTGACCGTAGAGAGCTTTTTATGTCTCTATTTTGGTTTGGTCAGGGTGTGATTTGGGTGGGCATTCTATGTTCCTTTTTCTATGATTTGTATTTCTTGGTGTTTGGCCGGGTGTGGTTCTCAATCAGAGGAAGCTGTCTATCGTTGTCTCTGATTGAGAACCATACTTAGGTAGCCTTTTTTCCCACCTGTATTTGTGGGTAGTTGTCCATGTATAGTTGCCTGTGAGCACTACGTTGGCGTCACGTTTTTGTTTTGATGTTTATTGTTTTGTTGGCGACATCTTATAATAAAGAAGTATGTACGCTAACCACGCTGCACCTTGGTCCTCTTCTTACGACAGCCGTGACAGGCGGTATCCAGATTTTCATACCGTAATACCGTTCCTGTACCATAACGGGGTATACGGTATTACGGGCAGTGCAAGAGCGCTATTTCTTTCCAAACATAATATATACACTGTATTTAAATAAAAATACGAATACAATTCTGTACAAAACAATTTAGGCAGAAGGGATCTTTATCCAGGAGGGGATTGATAGTCACCACTGTAACCAAGAAGATTGATCTTAAGCTAGCAAACCAAATGCATAGCTGTAGCCTTGAACTGGAGCTAATTTATTTGGCACATTAGATAGTAGATTAGATAGTTAACTTAAGTTACCCCTGCATTTCTAAATATCCTGGTATACGTTATACTGCCCAAGCCTAACACACACACACCCTTTGGGGCGGGAGAGAAGGATTAATTTACACTCTCTGACAAACAAGGGGAGAGAGAGAGAGTGAGCGAGAGATGAGGATTTGCTTTCTGTGTTGAGGTAGAGTTGAAATAGGCTTTGGAGCAGAAGGCGCTGCCTTGGATTGGGTGGACTTCTATGCCTGTGGTAGAATGTGTTCTCAATGAGGAGTGTTCTTTGAGATTTTCTTTACCGTTCACAAAATATTGCACACAGACAAGCACACACAAATACAGACACACACTACATCCAACAGCCATAGACAACAGCGATCCAACCTTCTACAGATGTGAGTCTGTCATCTCCAAGTAACCCAATATTGGCTCTCAATTTTTAACCAATGTTTATCAATCAATCAGACCTATTTGCTTATACTTGACAGAGTAAACACCAGGTACATACCGCAGTGCTATTA
Organism: Salvelinus alpinus; assembly: GCF_045679555.1. Classification (NCBI taxonomy): domain Eukaryota; kingdom Metazoa; phylum Chordata; class Actinopteri; order Salmoniformes; family Salmonidae; genus Salvelinus; species Salvelinus alpinus. The sequence continues at coordinate 49,206,583 of NC_092096.1, read as the reverse complement.
AGCACCCACCTTAATAATCACATCACTGCTCTGATAACACATGTTCAGGCCCTAGTATTGCCCCTCTGTGTTTACTCTACTAACTCATCACTCCACTACCTGTCAATCAAAGTGTCACCCAGCTCCTCGACACAACGTGAGGGAAAGAGTATTGTACACAATACCCCCCCCCCCCCACCCACAGAAATTCAGTAACGTAATCTGATTACCTTCCCTTTAAGAGGCCAAAGAAGAAGACAAGAAGGATCCAACAAACATTTGATTTGTCATAGTGGTCTCTGACTTCTGGTCAGGTAAGACTCGCTCAGATGGAACAAACTTAATCATGAGCCTTTTTTCAAAGCTGAATTAAACGTCATTGAGAAAACAGAAGTGTCAACAACAACAAAAACATTCTCGCAAACATCCTTTCAAAATGTAAAAGTAATCCAAGAAGTAATGATCTAGTTTTTCAAAAGTATCTGTAATATGATTACAATATTTTTGTTGGTAAAATTATTTTGTAATCAGATTACATGTAATCAGTTACTCCCTAACCCTGCCTGACAACATAAAAGTTCCTCGTTGACAGTTAAACCTGATTGACTGATCTCTGAGTGACCTCATCAGGTAGTGCATACTGTATTTTACCATGATGTTAACAAACTGTCATGCAAAGAAAACTAAACCCGCCTTAGTGGGTCTGTTTGAGGAGAGATGGATGGAGGGATGGCAAGATGGATGGAATGATGGAGGAAAGAGAGGGAGCGAGAGAGTGCACATTAGCCACTTGTCTTTCCTGTCCTTTCTGTGAAAAAAAAAGTATATTGTTAAAGAAGAGAAGGCTGGAGGGATGAAGGGATGGAGGAATGGAGGAGTAGAGGAAAGGAGGGACCTTTTGTGTGAGAGATGGGATGTTGTTAAAGGGACAGTCAGGAATCTGGTAAATGTAAATCTAGTAGTCTGGTCTGTCAACGTGTGTCAGTCTGTGTGACAGGTAGTGTATATCTGACCTCACTCTGACTCTGTTACGGTGATATAGAGGGAAAACAACATGAGAGGGAGAGATGAAAAGGGAAGATGGAGAGATGTCACAGAGAAAGGAAAAGAAGAGAAGGAGTAGGGAGAGAGAGAGAGAGACATACTCATAAAGTATCCACCAATGTGGGCCATCCAAATAGAGGCCATCCTTAGCAAGTAGAGGAAGTTGTTGTGTAAATGAATCCAAACAGGAACCAAAGCAAAATATTGTAAATATTGTTAACACAATTACATTTGAGTCATTTAGCAGACACTCTTATCCAGAGCGACTTAAAGGAGCAATTAGGGTTAAGTGCCTTGCTCAAGGGCACATCAACAGATTTTTCACATAGACGGCTTGGGGATTCAAACCAGAGACCTTTTTGGTAACTGGCCCAATGCTCTTAACCGCTAGGCTACCTGCACTCCATGACAAAAGACGTGGTGATCGCCTTAATCAATGTCAGATTTATTTTTCACATTTAGTAAACAGCGAGCTAGATCATTTGGAAGGTTATGGTGGGGGAATGGGAGTGTGTGTGTGTGTGTGTGCGTATATGTATTTTTCTGGTAAACATCTATGGTTTCTCCCATTAAACCTATGAATTCTTCTTGCGAAACGCAACTGTAGCCTAACCGACTGTATCAACCATATCTATGCATAGTCACTTTACCTCTACCTACACGTACATAGTACCTCAATTACCTCAACTAACCTGTGCCCCCGCACATATACTCTGTAAAGGTACCACAGGTATTGTTGCTCTTAGTTGTTGCGCCTAGTTTTTTTTCCCTTTATTTTTTCCTTCAGTTTATTTTAGTAAATACTTTCTTAAGACACATTTTTCTTAAAACTGCATTGTTGGTTAAGGGCTTGTAAGTAAGCATTTTACTGTAAGGTCTACACCTGTTGTCATCGGCGCATGTGACAAATGCAATTTTGTTTTGATTTGGTTTTGATTTGATACCGACTACAGCGTATCTGGCTAGGCTAAAGTAAACTGAGGACTGGAGTACCCTAAACTGCTTCCAGACCTCATATCTTTCTCTAACGAGAGAACATGTAAACAGGTGCCCGGACACAAGTTTAGACGGTTTATGACAGTTCCACAAGGCCACTGTTCAGAAACTGAGCTACCAAACTCTAAATTCCTTGTCAATCCCGTCGTGTTGAAGAGAAAAGGGGCCAATAGGGGGCAAAGGGATTTGGTCTATGTATGCCATGCCCCCAACCCACTCTGTCAAGAGAAAGACCGTTTTACTGCAACAAGTCCGAACTGTATTGGCAGGACTGCATGTTTGGCTAATGCCACATATCATCTTCTCTTTACGGGTATTTCTTGAATATAATCTTAAGTGTGATTGATTAGTACAAAATGACATAGCTATTGTTATCAATCATGTGAATTGTGTTCCTCAGGGATAGTGTCCTCGTACGAGGTGAATTCTGCCTCAAATACCAGTAGACAACCACCTGACATCAATCAATGTCAATTCCTGACCTTTAGCCCAGTAGCATCCCTTCAGCTCAGCAGCTGACCTTTAGCTCAGGAAGAGTAGCTGCTGCTTCTGCAAAAGCTACTGGGGATCAAAACAAACAAACAAGCTCAGTAGCTCACCTTCATGTGAGGTCACGTGAAGGTATGCCAAAGGAGTACCTAGCCAATGGAGTGCCTAGTTAGCCCTGACCTCAGTAGCACGCACACACACAGATTTAATCAACCTTTACCTCAGATATAACGTCTTAACTTACAACATGCAAGTTCTCCACTAACCAATAAGATACCTCGTTAGTACATGTACTGTATGTACTGTATGTTCAAACGGGGTGTCAGATATAAGTGACCAATTACATATCGTAGAGATATTACATACAAAAAGCTGCCCGTTTTGACTTACAGTATGCAAATTCTCACTGGCCAACGGGAGAGCCATGTCCAAATGTGGTGTCAGATATACGTGATGTGCTCAATGGCCTATAGTCATTAAAGTACTCATCAGGATTAACGGAGGCATTTTACAACATTTTACAACGTTACAATGTCTCGGGGGGGCTTAAAAATCGAGTGAATGTGAGTGAACTCCGTACACATACAATGCAACACATGCATACTAGTCTGTACATACATACAGTAATCACTTTACATTCTATATGAAGGGGGGCCAGAAGGGGATTAGGGAAAAAAAAATATTTGTCACATGCGCCGAATACAACAGTGAAATGCTTACTTACAAGCCCTTAACCAACAATGCAGTTAAGAAAATCCCTAAAAAACTAAGTGATAAGAATGACAAAAAATTAAAGAGCAGCAGTAAATAACAATAGCGGGGCTATATACAGGGGGTACCGGTACAGAGTCAATGTGTCAATGTGCGGGGGACACCGGTGTCGACGTAATTATGTACATGTAGGTAGAGTTATTAAAGTGACTATGCATAGATAATAACAGAGGGTAGCAGCAGCGTAGAAGAGGGTGGGGGGTGGGCAATGCAAATAGTCTGGGTAGCCATTTGATTAGCTGTTCAGGATTCTTATGGCTTGGGGGTAGAAGCTGTTTAGAAGCCTCTTGGACCTAGACTTGGCGCTCCGGTACCGCTTGCCATGCGGTAGCAAAGAGAACAGTCTATGACTAGGGTGGCTGGAGTCTTTGACAATTTTTAGGGCCTTCTGACACCGACCGCCTGGTATAGAGTGTTCCCGGATGGCAGGAAGCTTAGCCCCAGTGATGTAGTGGGCCATACGCACTACCCTCTGTAGTGCCTTGTGGTCGGAGGCTGAGCAGTTGCCATATCAGGCAGTGATGCAACCCGTCAGGATGCTCTCAATGGTGCAGCTGTAAAACGTTTTAAGGATCTGAGGTCCCATGCCAAATCTTTTCAGTCTCCTGAGGGGGAATAGGTTTTGTCATGCCCTCTTCACGACTGTCTTGGTGTGTTTGGACCATGTTAGTTTGTTGGTGATGTGGGCGCCAAGGAACTTGAAGCTCTCAACCTGCTCCACTACAGCCTCGTCGATGCGTGCTCGGTCCTCCTTTTCCTGTAGTCCACAATCATCTCCTTTGTCTTGATCACATTGACGGAGAGGTTGTTGTCCTTGCACCACACGGTCAAATCTCTGACCACCTCCTTATAGGCTGTCTCATCGTTGTCGGTGATCAGGCCTACCACTGTTGTGTCATCAGCAAACTTAATGATGGTGTTGGAGTCGTGCCTGGCCGTGCAGTCATGAGTGAACAGGGAGTACAGGGGGGGACTGAGCCCGCACCCCTGAGGGGCCCCTGTGTTGAGGATCAGTGTGGCAGATGTGTTGTTATCTACCCTTACCACCTGGGGGCGGCCCATCAGGAAGTCTAGGATTTGATGGTTCTTCGGAGGGCATAGCGAGATTTCTTATAAGCTTCTGGGTTAGAATCATGCTCCTTGAAAGCGGCAGCTCTACTCTTTAGCTCAGTGCGAATGTTGCCTGTTATCCATGTCTTCTGGTTGGGGTATGTATGTACAGTCACTGAGGGGACGACGTCATCAATGCACTTATTGATAAAGCCAGTGACTGATGTGGTGTACTCCTCAATCGGAAGAATCCTGGAACATATTCCAGTCTGTGCTAGCAAAACAGTCCTGTAGCTTCATCTGACTACTTTTTTATAGAGCAAGTCACTGGTGCTTCCTGCTTTAATTTTTGCTTGTAAGCAGGAATCAGGAGGATAGAGTTATGGTCAGATTTGCCAAATGGAGGGCGAGGGAGAGCTTTGTACGCGTCTCTGTGTGTGGAGTAAAGGTGGTCTAGAATTTTTTCCCCTCTGGTTGCACATTTAACATGCTGATAGAAATTAGGTAAAACTGATTTAAGTTTCCCTGCATTAAAGTCCCCGGCCACTAGGAGCGCCGCCTCTGGATAAGCGTTTTCCTGTTTGCTTATGGCGGAATACAGCTCATTGAGTGCGGTTTTAGTGCCAGCTTCGGTCTGTGGTGTTATGTAGACAGCTACAAAAAATACAGATGAAAACTCTCTCGGTAGATAGTGTGGTCTACAGCTTATCATGAGATACTCTACCTCAGGCGAGCAAAACCCTGAGACTTCCTTGGATATTGTGCACCAGCTATTGTTTACAAATATGCATAGGCCCCCGCACCGTGTCTTACCAGAGGCTGCTGTTCTGTCCTGCCGATACGAGTGTATAACCCGCCAGCTGTATGAAACATAAGATAGTACAGTTTTTAATGTCCCATTGGTAGGATATACATGCTTTCAGTTCGTCTCATTTATTTTCCAGCGATTGAGCGTTAGCTACAGAACTCCAATTTGAGGTGAATAATCCCAGTTCTGATGTACAGAAGCTCTTTTCGGTCATAAGAGACAGTAGCAGCAACATTATGTACAAAACAAGTTATGAACAATGCGAAAAAGAAAAAAAAAATTGCATGGTTGGTTAAGAGCCAATAAGACGGCAGCTCTACCCTCCGGGCGCCATCTTCACCAAGATGACGCCGGATGGCGCCGGAGGGTAGGGCTGTGATATGACCAATACAATCCACTGTATTATCCCAGGCATGTTGGAACTTTTACTGCAATAACACAAATACATACAGTACCATACTGTATTTATCCACCCTAAAGGGTGTATTTCTCAAGATGAAGAGGCTTAGGAGAGAAGAGCATAGAATCTGTCCGGGTGAGAAGACAGGCTGTGCGGTGTGCCAATGCCCCAACATGTAGGACAGGTACTGAAGGCTACGGAACACCTTCACCTGGAGAAGACACACACACGCCACACACACTCCTGAACTTGTCATGCACACACACATCACACACACATTCTCCTTGAAAATCTACCGTATCCTCTAGAGCAGTGGTTCTCAACCTGCTTTTGAAAGCATCCAAGCCAGATAACGAGTTGATTATTTGAATCAGCTGTGTAGTGCTAGGGCAAAAAACATATTGGGTAACCCTCTGGGTCCCCAGGGCCAGGATTGAGAACCACTGCTTTAGAGAAAGACCCGGTCTTGGCATGAAGGGACAGGACAGGGTTGGTGTTATTATAGAGGATATGAACAGACAGGACTCAACTAGGACCCTCCTCTCTCGCCTGCTCTCTCTCCTGCTCTCTCTCTCCCTCTTGCTCTCTCTCTCTCTCTCTCTTTCTCTCTCTCTCTCTTTCGCTCACGCTCTCACTCGCTTTCACTCGCTCTCACTCACAGGATTTACTTTTGGAGCTTTTGGGTTTGGGTAATTTCAAAGAAAAAAGATACTGTAAGTGGAAGATCAGAAACTATTCCTCATGGATCAAAGGATTAAGAGTCAGTCCTGAATTTGGATTTGGGTTAGTTCACGAGGTTGGGTCACAGTTCAAAAAGGGTTGAAGCCAAGCAATGTCATGCCATGTTGTCTGAGGTCTCAAACATTGAGGGTATCGGTTGGTTGTTGGTCAGGGCCCAACAGGGCTCAAGTTACAGTTACAGGCCAATCAACAAGCCTCTTCACTTCCTCCTAGTTACAGAAATAGCGATGCCGTGATGACCGCCCGACACCTTTATGACCTCATCAGATTTGTTGGTCACATGATGTCACGTAGGTTCATACATTTCTATGTTTTCATTTATAAAGTCCCACTGTACCTAACATCATTACGAAACTTTAGACATTTGAGTTACCACACCCAGTCTTAGGGATGGCTAACTCTGGAAATTCCTTTGGTCTCTACTGAGTTACGTAAATCCAATTATAGTTTTTTTGCACCTTATTTGTGGAACAATCTTCAAAGTGTTAAGAAATTTGATGTTTTGGTGCCTCTAGGCCAATTCTATTTTTTATGACCGTGTTTTTCTTTCTGCTTGCATTTTGTATTTTTATTTTGACGTGTGTATTTTTTCTGTCATTTATGTAATTCAGGGCTCATCTGTAAAAGAGACCTTGGTCTCAGTATGACTCCCTGATAAAATAAAGGTTCAATAAATCAGATAAAACACAATCTCTTCTCTCTCTCTCTCCCTGCTCTGTTGTCTTTCTAAGTTTAGATGTCTGATCTCGGTTCTTCCATTCTGCCAGCAAGGCATCCATCAGCCAGAATGTCGGAATATGAACTTCCGATCCGTGTCCTATATCTCCTGACTCTGGGACCACTTTGGAAGACACAACCAATGCCCCCATTGGCCCGATGCGGCCCTGTGTCACGTTCCTGACCTGTTTTCTGTTAGTTTTGTATGTGTTAGTTGGTCAGGACGTGAGTTTGGGTGGGCAGTCTATGTTTTCTGTTTCTATGTTGGTGAATGGGTACCTAATATGGTTCTCAATTAGAGGCAGGTGGTTTTCATCTCCTCTGATTGAGAATCATATTAAGGTAGGTAGTTTCACAGTGTTTGTTTGTGGGTGGTTGTCTCCTGTGTCTGTGTCTATGTTTGCACCATACGGGACTGTTTCGTTCGTTCGTCGTTTTGTTTGTAGTAAGTACTTGTTCGTTCGTTCGTTCTTCGTGTTTCATGTAAGTTCGTGGTCCAAGTCTGTCTACATTCGGTTTGTTATTTTGTTTAGTTGTCAAGTATAGTTCGTTTTGTCTTGTTCAATAAATTCATTATGTCTTATTCCAACGCTGCATTTTGGTTCAATCCATGCTCCTCCTCTTCGGATGAAGAGGAGGAGGAACGCCGTTACACCCTGACTGAGATCAAACAAAAGTTTCTGATCCTTGTTATCAGTTTACTAAATTCACTTGGTTCAATTCACTCAATTAAATTGGTTCAATCTATTCAATTCACTTGGTTCAATTCCCTCCACTGATCCTGCAAATAACAATTCTATGGAATGGATAAGTTATCTATGATGTAAGATTATGAACTCTCTGAACTGTATTATCAACCCTCTAATCTGTGATGTCATAGTGCTCTAAGGCTTCCAGAATCAACACCACAAGGTGGAAACCGCAGAGACCGCCAACGCGTCCCTCCTTATCTCTCTCCTCAATCACCATGCCCAATGGCAACGCTGGCACAGGCTGGCATGCCGTCATGCCTGTCGCCTACAGCAACCATTATAAGGTCAAGGCGTGAAAGTTAACAGAATGTTTTAGTGCCGGAATCATAAATACAGACAATGGTGACATACTGTAGGTGTCAGCTAAAATACACTGGAGCTATGTCTCTAGAATGACAGAAAGAACAGAGTCCCTCTGTTTACATGTACCTTCCATAACTCACTGAAGCGACAGACACTGTAGGGGAAGAGAAAAAACACGAAACAATAGTCTATAGTTTTATATCTCCTCTTTCTATCAAAAACTCCCCTGACATGTAAATATACCAAAATGGCGGGCAAAAAGTGACCTCAAATAATCAATCAGGAGCCAGAACTCCAATCCCAATTTCGTCACAGCAGTGGGAAAGATAAGTCAACATATATATCCTTTAGAATAATACTTCCTACTGCTATGTACACTGTATAATAACCTATTATTGATTACATCCGATATGAGTGTTTTTACAGACCGCACTTTAATATCTAACTACACGCTGTTTATACAGACAATACAACACAAGACAGACTGAGTACACACCCGCCTGGTTAAATAAAGGTTAAATACATTTATTTTTATTTTTATAAACAGACCACAATGTAATACCACAACAGATATGAATGCTAACGCTAATATTTACAATACACATTCGGATAGAGATTTACACTTCCAGTTAGCGTAGCTTACAGAGCAGGCTATCTACACCTGGGTTTCACTGGGAAGGTCTGTATGAGTCTCTCCAGACACACAGACATACCAGGAGGCAATTTGCCCCTAGGTACAGATCTAGAGTCGGATTATCTCCACAAATTCTAGTCTTAAAGCATTACGGGAGAGTAGTGAAAAACTGACCTTAAATCAGTGTCTAGGGGCCTAGTTTAAACTACTCTGACAAGGCCAAAATCACGGCTGTTCAAACTGGTCTCTCATTTATCCCTAATCACACACATACACACAAACACACAAACACACACACACACACTAGTCTCTCATCTCACTTCTCTTCAATCTTCTAGATGAAGGACAGACAGCCCACGTCAGTCTAGGGGATAGGGTTACACCACTGATAAGTATTCTTTGGTAATAACACCTTTGAAGTACCCTAAACCTGACCCTAAGGATGGGTGGCGGTGTCACGTTGAAACTCACTGAGCTCTTCAGTAAGGCCATTCGACTGCCAATGTTTGTCTATGGAGATTGCATGGCTGTGTGCTCGATTTTATACACCTGTCAGCAACGGGTGTGGCTGGAAAAGCCGAATCCACTAATTTGAAGGGGTGTCCACATACCTTTGTATATATAGTGTATGTGGTTGTCTCACCCAGCTATCTTAAGATGAACGCACTCATTGTAATTGCTCTGGATAAGAGCGTCTGCTAAATCACTCAAATATAATGCAAATGTGATGCATATACCCCCTGTAAGGGGAGTTTTTCCCCGGGACATACATGATGTTGTAATGAGAGAACTCTGAACATGTTCTATGGAGGGATTCTAGGATTTCCTCCTTAAAGCAAGGGGTGTAACTGGGGCCCTTTTGTGGTACACAGAAGAGGGTGTAAGCAGAGGAGTGAGGGGTGCCTATGGGGCCGACATTAGGAGAGAATAACTAGGCTAAAGATCACAGGGTTCACACCACCTTTTCTAATGCTGCTGTGTGTGTGTGTGTGTGTGTGTGTGTGTGTGTGTGTGTGTGTGTGTGTGTGTGTGTGTGTGTGTGTGTGTGTGTGTGTGTGTGTGTGTGTGTGTGTGTGTGTTGGCCCACAGGGAGAGTAACAGCTTATACACTTTAACAATTAGGGGTTCAACAGGGTTCTTCTAAGATCCTCAAAGTTCTTTGAAGATCCTTAAGGTTCTTGGCACTGAAAATTGCCCCCAAAAGGTTCTTCCAAGAACCCCAGTAGGAGGTGGGGTTTATCGAGGAACCTCCTTAGTTGGCGAGGGTTCTTGCAGGAACCTAACTGCCCAACTGAAACATTTGGATATGAATTTGAAAGGACAGCAGGTACAGGTACTTAACTGAAAAATGTAAAGACCTCCTCAATTTAAGGTTTGTCCCTTGTATGATCTAAATTGATATAATTTTATGATGATACCATCTATCTTTTCAGATTTATGCAACTCTTTCTAAAACAGAAAATGGACACAATTCAATGGATATCTATCAACAAAGAGGTAAGAATATGTTGGGCTATAAGAATATGTTGAAGGCTAGCTGTATAGCGTGCAGATAACTGAACTGCTTACTTTTGTGTCTGCAGGTATACAGACGAGGAGGCATACAAAGGTATGTCAATTGGTATTGGTATGTTATGCAGATCACAGACTTCCCCCTCCCTACACCTCTGATGAATATAACAGGGAACCTGTTTCGATCACCATGCACTGCAAAAACATTCCGGCTATGGATACGGAGAACATTAACGTCAACACACCAGAGGATATACCCATTGGACTTGGGGCTCTGCTGGGAGTTTACCTCATATTTAGATTTTTTTATTCTGCTTTGCCACTAAAATCATAATAAACACCGAGAACTAAAATATTGTGTTATTGTTGATATTGTTATGCATATTATTATTAGAGTTTACAGTAATAGCTCATAGTTCACAGTAATAGCTCATAGTTTACAGTAATAGCTCATAGTTTACAGTAATAGCTCATACTTTACTGCATGTGAGCATAACACAGGGTTCTTATGGGAATAGGGATGATGTTTCACAAGATTCACATGTAACGATCTGCGGCCATCGTGTCTCAGAGTAAGAATGATGATCTAGGATCAGATCCCCCCTGTGTCCATATTAATTGTGATCTAACAGGCAAAACTGACCCTAGATCAGCTCATGGCAGGGTTCCTATGGGAATAGGGATGATGTTTCACAAGATTCACATGTAACGATGAGAATAGTTACGTTTGCCATTGTTGTGTATGAGCATCAAAAGAATGCATGCTTGTCATTGGTTATAAATGTCTTAATTGATAGGCTCTCACTCGTTGTGGGCCTTGGCGAACATGAATCTTATGAGTCAGCAGTTTTTCCTGGTCAGGTCACATGGTCAGGGACAAGGCATGATGACGTGACTGTTTGTGTTTTAGTATCTGTTGTGTGCTGAGATCTCTGCCCACCGTTACAGGCTACCTAGCCAAGGCGCACATTGCATTACCTTACTGTATCCCGCCACCCGGCCAAGGAACGCCTTACATTACCTCGGTGTATCTTGCCGACGCTGCCAGCCAGGATCTACTTATAGAAAACAAATGTTTTGCCTGGATAGGTACGAGCTCTGCTCCCTTTCCTTTTTCTACACAGAGGCCAAGGAAGGGATGGTGGGGGAATAGACAGTGTGTGTCGACAGCCACTGATGTTGACGGACTGAGAACTCCTCTGCTTCAAGCCTAAAGCAAACACATGCACATGCTCTCTATTTTCCTCTATCCTTCCATCCCTCTCTCTCTCTGTCTCTCCTTCACCCACCCCTCTATCCTTCCATCCCTCTCTCTCTCTGTCTCTCCTTCACCCACCCCTCTATCCTTCCATCCCTCTCTCTCTCTGTCTCTCCTTCACCCACCCCTCTATCCTTCCATCCCTCTCTCTCTCTGTCTCTCCTTCACCCACCCCTCTATCCTTCCATCCCTCTCTCTCTCTGTCTCTCCTTCACCCACCCCTCTATCCTTCCATCCCTCTCTCTCTCTGTCTCTCCTTCACCCACCCCTCTATCCTTCCATCCCTCTCTCTCTCTGTCTCTCCTTCACCCACCCCTCTATCCTTCCATCCCTCTCTCTCTCTGTCTCTCCTTCACCCACCCCTCTATCCTTCCATCCCTCTCTCTCTCTGTCTCTCCTTCACCCACCCCTCTATCCTTCCATCCCTCTCTCTCTCTCTGTCTCTCCATCACCCACCCCTCTATCCTTCCATCCCTCTCTCTGTCTCTCCTTCACCCACCCCTCTATCCTTCTATCCCTCTCTCTCTCTCTGTCTCTCCTTCACCCACCCCTCTATCCTTCCATCCCTCTCTCTCTCTCTCTCTCTCTCTCTCTCTCGCTCACTCTGTCCGTCACAGGTGACCTGCTTTGCTCTAGTTGAGTCAGTGTTGATATCTCCATTAAACACTCTTCCCTTTCAGCCGTCTGGTTTTCATATTGATATTTATTTGCAGAAGTTAACACTAGACTTCATTTGGAACAATAAAGGGTGTAACCACCGCAGTCTACTGCATGATCCTGTATAGACTACAGGTATTGTAGATGTAACTGCAGACTGCACTGGGGATTCCTGATCACTGTGTGTGTGTGTGTGTGTGTGTGTGTGTGTGTGTGTGTGTGTGTGTGTGTGTGTGTGTGTGTGTGTGTGTGTGTGTGTGTGTGTGTGTGTGTGTGTGTGTGTGTGTGTGTGTGTGTGTGTGTGCGTGTGTGCGTGTGTGCGTGCGTGCGTGCGTGCGTGCGTGCGTGCGTGCGTGCGTGCGTGTTTCTGCCTGTTTACACAGTATCAGCTGCAGTCAATGTTTGCGTGTGTGTTATCCATCCGTCTGTCCAATCCGTCAGTACTCTAAGCTGGCCACAGGGGGCGATGTGTCATCCATACCATTGGTAGTCAGCCTTACCGTGTCTGTTCACACAGGGGGAAATTCCACCTACACTGACCCCTAAATACACACACACACACACACACACACAAAAACACGGGTGGTTTCAATCAGGTCCTCTGTGTCAAACCTGAAAACGTAATCATTAGAACCAGTGTTCGACTTGGGATGAAAGAAGTGCTGGAGCTGTCTTTTTCCAAGTCGGTCTATTGACATGAGGGGGGTGGGTGGATATAGTACCTTGTTTGAGTGGGGACAAAGTAGTAAAATGTTTGCTAATCACTGACTAGTGTGTGTCCTACAGACTAATCCTGTTGCTGCTAATTATGATCCTGACACCAGCTTTAGTAGTACAGATCCTGTAGACCCATTGGATGAAAGCTTTCAGCCGGGAGCAAGCTCAACATCACCTGACTCTGAAGAGGAAAGGACTGCATGGGGCTGGTTAGAGCCAAAGTGTATAGTCTATGAGTCCAAGGTCATTGAGCCCATGAAGTTTTGCCAGACCAGCTGCCATTGCCTAACACAAGACCAAGTTCACCAGCTGAAGAACATCCAGGACCCTGCCTGGAACATTCAGCCAACACAACATCCATTTTCAGTTCTACTGATGTTGTAGTATCACGTAGAATGCCAAGTATGCTCACAACTGCATTGCGGTATAGATATTGCTAGCTGTTGTACATACAGTGCATTTGGAAAGTATTTAGACGCCTTCACCTTTTCCACATTTTGTTACGTTACAGCCTTATTCTAAAATTGATTCAATTGAAAAGGTTCCTCATCAATCTACACAAAATACCCCATAACGAAAAGCGAAAAACAAGGAATACCCTATTTAGATAAGTGTTGAGACCCTTGGTCAGGGAGGTGACCAAGAACCCAATGGTCATTCTGACAGAGCTCCAGAGATCCTTTGTAGAGCTGGGAGAACCTTCCAGAAGAACAACCATCTCTGCAGCACTCCACCAATCAGGCCTTTATGGTAGAGTGGCCAAATGGAAGCCACTCCTCAGTAAAATGACAGCCCGCTTGGAGTTTACCAAAAGGCACCTAAAGGACTCTCAGACCATGAGAAACAAGATTCTCTGGTCTGATGAAACCAAGATTAAACTCTTTGGCCTGAATGCCAAGCATCACGTCTGGAGGAAACCAGACACCACTCACCACCTGGCCAATATCATCCCTATGGTGGAGCATGGTGGTGGCAGCATCATGCTGTGGGGAAGTTTTTCAGCGGCAGGGACTGGGAGACTAGTCAGGATCGAGGGAAAGATGAACGGAGCAAAGTACAGAGAGATCCTTGATGAAAACCTGCTCCAGAGCGCTCAGGACCTCAGACTGCGGCGAAGGTTCACCTTCCAACAGGACATCGACCCTAAGCCCACAGCCAAGACAACGCAGGAGTGGCTTCGGGACAAGTCTCTGAATGTCCTTGAGTGGCACAGCCAGTGCCCGGACATCTTTGGAGAGACCTGAAAATAACTGTGCAGCAACCTGACAGAGCTTGAGAGGATCTGCAGAGAAGAATGGGAAAAACTCCCCAAATACAGTGTGCCAAGCTTGTAGCGTCATACCCAAGAAGACTCGAGGCTGTAATCGCTGCCAAAGGTGCTTCAACAAAGTCTGAATACTTATGTAAATGTGGTTATTGTGTGTAGATTGATGAGGGGGAAAAAACTATTTAATCAATTTTAGAATAAGGCTGTAACGTAACAAAATGTGGAAAAAGTGAAGCGGTTCGAATACTTCCAGAATTCAATGTATGTATATAATGGAGTTTGATAAAATGTTTTATATCATATTTTTTACAAATGTACTGACAAGTGACTAAAAGATTCCAGCTGCATCAGAAACCAAGAAAGTGTTGACTTAAACTCCTGGATCAATTCATTGTGGTATTGATGAAATGTATTTGGAAGTCACCAGCTACAATCTTACTCCCAACAGAATATGCAGGGATTTGGTGTATCATTTCAACTTTCAATTGTTGGCAAGTAAACATGTTTCAATAAAACAGTAGATTAGTCTGTCAATGTCGCAAATAAGTAGACATGGCTTGTATTGAAGACAATGTTTATTTGCTCTGGAGACCGACCGAGGTGAGTTTACACAGCAGTACGCACAAACAGTTATGGGTTTGAATGACATATATACAGTGGAAGGAAAATATACTACTAACTCCTATAATAAATACCACCATTTTACAAAGGGAATACTTGCATATGGTGTGTTTGGGGGATACAGTGAGGTGTTCGTAGTCTCTTTGATACAAGGGGAGATTGTTGTTATGGGACCTTTCACATCTCCTCGAGTCAATCAACTTCTTTGTATCCAACATACTGTCCATCGTGTGAGGGATAAAGTGCTTGAATGGCCCCAACAACACACGCAGATTCGGTGTCCTTTGCCATGCTTCGCCCCACGTAGAACAAACTGCGAAAATAATCTGTAGGCCACCAAGCGATATTGTCTGTCTGGGGCGGCTTGTACAGTCGCTTAGCGGCTAAGAGTGTTGGGCCAGTAACTGAAAGGTCGCTGGGTTGGAATTCCCAAGCCGAGAAGGTGAAAAATCTGCCAAAGTGCACTTGAGCAATGCACAATGTCCGTAAGAGAATGACAGAATGACAAAAATGCTATTGTGCACTGTCTGCATCTCTACTGTAACAGAATATTACACATCTCACAGACACACTTTAGCTAGCTGCACCACACAGGTATGGTTACTCAAAGACTAATATGAGTCATGAAGCCAAAGTCATTCCTTTACTCTTTGTCAGCATCATCAAAACAAATCTCCAGTTTTGCTCATAATGAGATAGCAAGGCTAGCTAGATAACATTAGCTAGCTATAATGTTAGTCTACAGTACATTTTGGGTATAGCAAACAAAGCTAGCTAGCTCAACGTGGCTAGTTTGGCTCGAGGTGGTTATAGCAAGCCCCATTCAGGCCGAATCGACCACAAAATTACACTGTAATGAACAACACTACCTTTGTGTAAAAAGAGAGCTTATATTACTAGCTAGCTATCGACAGCAAAACAACTTACTTGTTTGTCATTTGCTCTCCTGATCCAGATGGTCTAGGCTGCTGCTGCCAGTTGATCTTGGAGGTTCTACAGAACGTCTCCAGCACCCCTCTATCCATATGTGCGTCAGAACTTTGATGGTCTGTCACACACACAATCCATTGGGTCTGCAGTGACCCTCTCCAGTAAGAACTGTCCAAAATTGAAATGTGTTGCATGGTCTGTCACACACACAATCCATTGGGTCTGCAGTGACCCTCTCCAGTAAGAACTGTCCAAAATTGAAATGTGTTGCATCGCAGACATTCCTCTTCTGTCAGCATGGATGGACAGCACCTGCATAGGGAACATCAGTTGGAGTTTGACCGTGGCTCTTGGCGTCTGACCCCATCGCTGCTTGCTGGTCTCGCAATTCTTGAAGTTTACATACACTCAATTAGTATTTGGTAGCATTGCCTTTAAATTGTTTAACTTGGGTCAAACGTTACGGGTAGCCTTCCACAAGCTTCCTACAATAAGTTGGCTGAATTTTGGCCCATTCCTCCTGACAGAGCTGGTGTAACTGAGTCAGATTTGTAGGCCCCTTCGCTCGCACACGCTTTTTCAGTTCTGCCCTCATATTTTCCAGAGGATTGTGGTCAGGGCTTTGTGATGGCCACTCCAATACTGTACCTTGACTTTCTTGTCCTTTTAAGCCATTTTGCCACAACTTTGGAAGTATTCTTGGGGTCATTGTCCATTTGGAAGACCCATTTGCAACCAAGCTTTAACTTCCTAACTGATGTCTTGAGATGTTGCTTCAATATATCCACATAATATTCCTACCTCATGATGCCATCTATTTTGTGAATTGCACCAGTCCCTCCTGCAGCAAAGCACCCCCACAACATGATGCTGCCACCCCCGTGCTTCACGGTTGGGATGGTGTTCTTCGGCTTGCAAGCCTCCCAACTTTTCCTCCAAACAAAGCAATGATCATTATGTCGAAGAGTTCTATTTTTGTTTCATCGGACCAGTGGACATTTCTCAAAAAAGTATGATCTTTGTCCCCATGTGCAGTTGCAAACCGTAGTCTGGCTTTTTTTATGGCGGTTTTGGAGCAGTGGCTTCTTCCTTGCTGAGCGGCCTTTCAGGTTATGTCGATATAGGACTCGTTTTACTGTGGATATAGATACTTTTGTACCTGTTTCCACCAGCATCTTCACAAGGTCCTTTGCTGTTGTTCTGGGATTGATTTGCACTTTTCGCACCAAAGTATGCTCATCTCTAGGAGACAGAACGCGTCTCCTTCCTGAGCGGTATGACAGCTGTGTGGTCCCATGGTGTTTATACTTGCGTACTATTGTTTGTACAGATGAACATGGTACCTTCAGGCGTTTGTAAATTGCTCCCAAGGATGTACCAGACTTGTGGAGGTCTGCATTTTTTTTTCCTGAGGTCTTGGCTGGTTTCTTTTGATTTTCCCATGATGTCAAGCAAAGAGGCACTGAGTTTGAAGGTAGGCCTTGAAATACATCCACAGGTACACCTCCCATTGACTCAAATGATGTCAATTAGCCTATCAGAAGCTTCTACGTAAACTTCTGACCCACTGGAATTGTGATACAGTGAATTATAAGTGAAATAATCTGTCTGTAAACAATCGTTGGAAAAATGACTTGTGTCATGCACAAAGTAGATGTCCTAACCGACTTGCCAAAACTATAGTTTGTTAACGAGAAATTTGTGGAGTGGTTGAAAAACGAGTTTTAATGACTCCGACCTAAGTGTATGTAAACTTCCGACTTCAACTGTAACCTGAGCTGAGCTATCTAAACCAGAGGAATTTTCCCTGTGTGTATGTGTGCGTGTGTGTGTGCGTGCATGTGTATGTATGTCTACTTATCTCAATGAGAGAGAAGCCTGACCGGGAGGTTGATGATGACTGAGTAAGGCCTTGGACACTCCAGAAAACCATGTTCCCTCATTTATTAACCTCTTTACTAGCGAGAGAATCTCTTCCCTCCTCTCCCTTCCCCCCTCGATCCACCCATCCCTCTGTTTTCTCCTCCTCCAAACAATGTCCCTTTCACGCTCGCGTTAAAATATCTCCCCGACCGTCTCTTTTGTTCAGCTACTAACTTATCCTCTTTCTTTCGCTACCCTCTCTCCTCTCTTTTCTCCCCAGGGCCAGGGTGAATAGGGAACAACAGAGTTACCTACAGACCATTAGAGCATAGAAACTTTGATTGCACCCAGTTAAATACACCCTGAACACTGAATAGGGAAAGTGGGTGAGAGAATGCGGAGAGGGGGATAGAGATGGAGTGGGGGAAAGAGAGAGGGAGAGATACAAGAGAGAAGGGACGGAGTAGGGGAGAGAGAGAGAGACGGGGGGGAAAGAGAGTGATGAGAAAATAAGATGGATGAGATTTACAATCTCACACAGGGATAGAGAGAGAAAAGAGGGAAGAACGAAAGAAGGAAGAGAGGAAACAGGTGAGAAAAGGGAAGGAATCCAACAATTTTTTTGAAAAACACCTAAATATGTTTTCAAAACCGTCAGACTGTTTGAAGTTGCGTGTGTAACCCCTGTAGGATTCTAGAATGTCTGACACACACACTACTTTCATGTTGGGGGTCCCCGGGCAGTTTGGGGTGGGCCGTCGAAACAACACAGATCGCTCGGCGGAAACCCACGGATCTTCATTATGAGAGTTGTTACAGACTCGAACGCCCCTCACCACTTATCTATTTCCTAATTCCTGCCATGTGTAAAGAGGGCTTAGATCTAGGTTGCATTCCAAATGGCACCCTATCCCCTATATAGTGCACTACTTTTGACCAGGGCCCATAGGGAATATGGTGCCATTTGGAACACAATCATAGAGTAACAATGGCACACTTCCTTACACAAATAGATAAATTGGTACAGAAATTGTTTGAAAACATTGAAAGAGATGGAAAATAGATACAATTGAAGTCGGAAGTTTACATACACCTTAGCCAAATACATTTAAACTCAGTTTTTCACAATTCCTAACATTTAATCCTAGTAAGAATACCCTGTTTTAAGTCAGTTAGGATCACCACTTTATTTTAAGAATGTGAAATGTCAGAATAATATTAGAGAGAATTATTTATTTCAGCTTTTATTTCTTTCATCACATTCCCAGTGGGTCAGAAGTTTACATACACTCAATTAGTATTTGGTAGCATTGCCTTTAAATTGTTTAACTTGGGGTCAAACATTCCTGGTAGCCTTCCACAAGCTTCCCACAATAAGTTGGGTGCATTTTGGCCCATTCCTCCTGGCAGAGCTGGTGTAACTGAGTCAGGTTTGTAGGCCTCCTCACTCGCACACGCTTTTTCAGTTCTGCCCACAAATTTTCTACAGGATTGAGGTCAGGGCTTTGTGATGGCCACTCCAATACCTTGACTTGTCCTCAAGTCATTTTGCCACAACTTTGGAAGTATGCTTGGGGTCATTGTCCATTTGGAAGACCTATTTGCGACCAAGCTTTAACTTCCTGACTGATGTCTTGAGATGTTGCTTCAATATATCCACATAATTTTCCTCCCTCATGATGCCATCTATTTTGTGAAGTGCACCAGTCCCTCCTGCAGCAAAGCACCCCCACAACATGATGCTGCCACCCCCGTGCTTCACGGTTGAGATGGTGTTCTTTGGCTTGTCTCCCTCTTTTTTCTCCAAACATAACGAGGGTCATTATGGCCAAACAGTTCTATTTCTGTTTCATCAGACAGGAGGACATTTCTCCAAAAAGTATGATCTTTGTCCCCATGTGCAGTTGCAAACCGTAGTCTGTCTTTTTATCGCGGTTTTGGAGCAGTGGCTTCTTCCTTGCTGAGCGGCCTTTCAGGTTATGTCGATATAGGACTCGTTTTACTGTAGATATAGATACTTTTGTACCTGCTTCCTCCAGCATCTTCACAAGGTCCATTGCTGTTGTTCTGGGATTGATTTGCACTTTTCGCACAAAAGTATGTTAATCTTTAGGAGACAGAACGCATCTCCTTCTTGAGAGGTATGATGGCTGCGTGGTCCCATGGTGTTTATACTTGCATACTATTGTTTGTACAGATGAATGTGGTACCTTCAGGCATTTGGAAATGGATGGCTGAGATATGTGGAGGACAACACATTTCTTTCTGAGGTCTTGGCTGATTTCTTTAGATTTTCCCATGATATCAAGCAAAGAGGCACTGAGTTTGAAGGTAGGCCTTGAAATAGTTCCACAGTTACACCTCCAATTGACTCAAATTATGAAAAAAATTAAAAAGATTCTAAACCCATGACATAATTTTCGGGAATTGTCCAAGCTGTATAAAGGCACAGTCAACTTAGTGTATGTAAACGTCTGGCCCACTGGAATTGTGATTCAGTGAATTATAATGGAAATAATCTGTCTAAAAACAATTGTTGGAAATATTACTTGTGTCATGCACAAAGTAGATTTCCTAACCGACTTGCCAAAACTATAGTTTGTTAACAAGGAATTTGTGGAGTGGTTAAAAAACTAGTTTTAATGACTCCAACCTAAGTGTATGTAAACTTCCGACTTCAACTGTAGCTATTGGCTGGCAAAGAGAGAGAGATGTAACTGTGTCCCACAGGGGTATATCTAAGTGTTGCGTAACTAAACCATTGCGTAACTAAACTAAAGCACACACTCTTCAGAGGTAAACGTGGTAGCCTGAGGCTGCACTGGGACATTTCACGTTATAATGAAATGTCAATCTGGGAGAGATACAAAAGGAAGGATGGCAGGCAGGCAGTCTCTCTCTCTCTCTCTCTCTCTCTCTCTCTCTCTCTCTCTCTCTCTCCTCTCTCTCAGAGAGAGAGAGAGAGAGGGCAAGTTATTACACATCATAGAACTTACTAAACCTAACCCTCTTTCACTTCTTTGCACTTCTATGTCCTTCTGCCTCCACTAACCTAGAAATATTAACCTTTGACCAAAGTACATGGTCAAATGAGTCCATGCACTCCCTCGCCATCCTCATATATCTCGCTATCAGCCTCCCAAATGGAACCCTATTACCTTTATAGTGCACTACTTTTTGACCAGGGCGCATATAGAATAGGGTGCCATTTGGGACCAAACTGTCTGACAAATGTTGCTCTTCTACTCTTCAGGATGCACATACTGAGAGCCCAATGAGGAGCTGGGAAACAGGGGCACATAAAGTCACGGGGCACATAAATGGCCTTAACACCGTGACTTATGATCTAGTGGTACTAAATGCATGTGGACTTGGGGCCAGAAGCCCATCCAGCTCTCCTTATTTACACATTAACACTGCATAGAGACCACTCACTGGGACATGGTATGTAGTGAGGTTAGCACTTCTTCCAAACACATGGCTCTCTATGGGAAACTGATCATTGAGAAATGGTATGTACCGGGGTGAGCTTTAAAACCTATATTATTCTATACAAATACCAAAATAATTCTTGGTTAGACACATCTAGGGACTGAAACCAGTGGCTAGCTATGTGGCCTGAGAGAAAAGGTGAAACACATCAATCTGAATCACAGTGGCACTTTGTATCAGTTTGTCTTTAGCCACTGTCTGTAATGTAAAGTGTTGCCCACACTGGCTCCACATTAATCAGTTGGCTTGTTGAGAATACTTATTTTAGTCCTCCATTACGCACGCACACGCACACACACACACACACACACACACACACACACACACACACACACACACACACACGACCGTCTCAGAATAACGTGGTATAAGTAGCATCAGTGTCATAACCAGTAAACCAGCAGAGACATCCAATTCCCTCTATCTATAATAGGAAAACATCATGTCATACTCCGGAATGGCACGGTGTGTGTGTGTCTGTGTCTGTGTGTGTGTGTGTGTCTACCTTTCACCATGCCATCAAAACAGAAGAAACATGACATCAACATGCTTCATAAAGTCTGCACTTTGTAATAAACCTTTTAGCACAAATCCATCTGTCTAGAAAGGGCAGCAGTAAGCAGATTTTCAAAAAAAAGATATAACTTTCCTTCCCCTCAAAGACATATAAATCAGATATCTGAGTCCAGATATAACTCAGACATTATGACATCACAGTGCTTCTGCCAGGACGGCCCTGTTCAGTGGAGGAAGGCTAAAGGCCCTGTTCAGTGGAGGAAGGCTAAAGGCCCTGTTCAGTGGAGGAAGGCTAAAGGCCCTGTTCAGTGGAGGAAGGCTAAAGGCCCTGTTCAGTGGAGGAAGGCTAAAGGCCCTGTTCAGTGGAGGAAGGCTAAAGGCCCTGTTCAGTGGAGGAAGGCTAAAGGCCCTGTTCAGTGGAGGAAGGCTAAATGCCCTGTTCAGTGGAGGAAGGCTAAAGGCCCTGTTCAGTGGAGGAAGGCTGAAGGCCCTGTTCAGTGGAGGAAGGCTGAAGGCCCTGTTCAGTGGAGGAAGGCTGAAAGAAGGCTGAAGGAAGGCTGAGGGATGACAGTCGTAGAAATAATAATAATAATTTATAACATTTCTATAGCGCTTTTTATAACAATCTCAAAGCGCTTCAAAAAGCAAACAAGCATGATCACGAGTAGCCTAGCTATAATTAGGTCAACCAATAGGGAAAGGGAAATACCTAGTCAGTTGTACAACTGAATGCATTCAACTGAAATGTGTCTTCCGCATTTAACCCAACCCATCTGAATCAGAGAGGTGCGGGGGGGCTGCCATAATTGACATCCATGTCTTCGGGAACCTGGGAAACAGTGGGTTAACTGCCTTACTCGGGGGCAGAACGACAGATTTCTACTTTGTCAGCTCGGGGATTCAATCCGGCAACATTTCAGTTACCGGCCCAACCCTCTAACCACTAGGCTACCTGTCGCCTCAATAGAGACCAAGTCTTTGAGTGCACCCATCTTCCAAAGATGGAGAGAGACAGTTCAAGGCTTGATAAGACGAAGGTGGTCAGGGAGATGGTTGTCTGGTGACGATCATTGAGAAGGCTACTCTGGGAACCAGCTTGAGTCGTGTAGTTACTGGACTTCCTACTTCACAAAGTATGACACCCACTTGGGTGATGCCTCAGCAGCTCTGGGCACCAGAAAGCTCACCACACACAGTTCAGAGTAGTACAGTAGCCAGTCGTCCTCACTACGAGCCCTCTGCCTCTGTGCTGCATTCCTCTACTGCATCTCCCGTCCCTCTCAAGCTTCAGGTGACTCTTCAATTAACGTTTTCAAGATCAGGAACCAGGTGCCAGGTAAAACAAAAAAGCTGGTACAGATGCATCATTCGAACAAAAACAATTAGCTAGCTAGCTAGCCAAAAATAGTTGACCTGCCAGTCCATCTGCAAATCCGTGGGTCAAAACCACCAGAAATATGCAACGAAACTCAATGTTATCATAAAATAAAACAGCGGATTAAAAAAAGTTATTAAAAACACTTAAAAATAATTGTATATGTACATATTTACGGGAGCTCTCTGCTTAGGCTGCTACTAGGGCACCATGGCAACTGACTATGACAATGTATTGTATAGAACAGACACATCTTTCCATTATGTGGAACATAGGATCTGGTGAGTTCTAAGTGAAACATTTCTATCTGCAATGCTCTAAACATGGACAAATTACAAACTTTAACAAAGATGGTGTGTGTGTGTGTACCACAAATTTCCACTAACCCTAGATCAGACACATCCAGTCCCCATACCTCCACCTCTCTGACCACTTATCCCCTTCTTTCCTCTCCTCTTTATATCCTGTTTCCCTGTCTTTCTCAGAGACCTGAGCAGGTGTTCCACTCTGACTTTGGGGGTCAAAGGTCATAAATCAAAGCAGCCCAAAAAGCCGGGGGTTGTGGGAGGTCACTAAGACAGACGGATGGTGGGAGTCAGGAAGTGGATGGCTCTCCAAACCAGCTGTGTGTGTCACTCAGGTGAAGTGGGTACCTGTGTGTGTGTGTGTGTGTGTGTGTGTGTGTGTGTGTGTGTGTGTGTGTGTGTGTGTGTGTGTGTGTGTGTGTGTGTGTGTGTGTGTGTGTGTGTGTGTACCCCAGAGGTACTACACACACACTCACGCACGCACATACACACCTGAGGTAACAATGACTAATCTACAAGGTGCAGCCCTCTGAAATGCAGACACATTAATCTTACTTCCATATACTCTTCTATATACTGTATGTATATCCATACACTCTGTCATCACCCTGTCTTTCTTTCACCAAGAGGAGATACAACAGCCTTAGAACGTCTGTACAGTGACAGGTAATACCGGTGGGATCTAAAAAAAATATATATATATATACCCACTGGTATTACCTGTCACTGTACAGACGTTCTAAGGCTGTTGTATCTCCTTTATGATAACATATATATATAGTAAGAACATGGTACCATATAAACTTGTCCAGGTATATGAACATTCCTCTGTATTTATCCCACTGTCTCTCTTTTCAGAGTCATCTCCTCATTCATTCATCATTCCCTTCATTGGTAGCGGCAGCAGTATTCTTTTATATCTCTCCAAAGAGGACAAGCTTCTAGAACATAATCCTTCATGGGAAGAGGCACCAGGCACTGAACTCTGCTTGCCACGCACACACATCTTCAGTAGGGTTAGAGACACATGACCACGTGACAGTAGACATAGTTTTCCCTCATCCAAGCAGGTGTGTGTACGTATGTGTGTGTGTGTGTGTGTGTGCGTGCGCACACGTGCTTGCATGTTTGTCTGTGGGAGGTAGAGGACAGCTGCTTTATATGACGCAGTTTATCCTTATTCAAAACAGGTGAAGTGTCTTCCTAATGTTTTCTCCCAAGAGCAGGTGTCAACACTACAGGATAAAAGGAAGGATCCTTCCCTGGGATGTGGATTTAAGAGAACAGCAGTGGATCGGGACAACAGGTGGGAAAATGCCCCATGAGAGGGTAATGGGTCTCCGGCCTTATGCAGTCCGTTGGAGCGTCGACACTCTCAAATCTGGGGAAATTAAACTCTGGGAGTCGTCTTTGAGGGGCCTTAATAGAGGGTGTATCTGGGTGTTGCTCTCCCTAATCCGTCAATGAGAGGTCACCGGTAGGGCCAGTGAAGACCGACAGACGGGAAGTCTCAGTAGTGAACGGAAGAGAAAGAACGAGACCCCTGAGGGAAGAAAGTGTATTTCTCTCTCACCAAACGCAGGTTTCAAAATGTCCGCCACAAACTTTATCACCACGAGATGTAAAATCTAGATCACATTCCATAGTTCCATTCCAGACAATAGGTCGTTATCAATAAAAAGTCACAAGACATTGCAGAGCGTTTGATTTGGCTCCTGGGTGGCAAGGAGAACCCCAGCTCCGCTAAAACCATTGACACCTAGGTGACGTTTTCAAGGGATTATTAAATAAAATGTTATAACTAGTTTTAATATCAACATATCTTAAGAGCATAGTCAGAACTACACATTTCAGATTATTCCACATTTAGCTCTATCATCATAGTTACAGTATACAGCAAGTAACTGCATGCTTTTCATATTTAGTAAACATCGATTGATCATGTCATTTCAGGTTCGGCAATTGACCTGTTTTATATCAGCTCCCTTTTGCTCAGACGGGCAGGGTGGAAATATTTGAGGTGTGTCCTTAAAAACATGATCCAAAAGTGCTCATTTCCGGCAGCGCTGATAGGGATATTTAAGACCAATCAAAAGCTGGTTTTAGCAGTAACACAGATGGTTATGGCATGAATTCTGACAGCAGACACGCAGCCTATCCAGCAGTGATGCACACTGATCACATGCTCATGGAACAAGAGTAGCCTAATGTGCTTTTGGTGCATGTATACTTCGTATTTAGAAACATAAAACCAAATAGTTTTTCCCCCATTTCGTTTTATTCTATTAAAAACCAAGCATAGCCTCCCTTCCTCTCAATGAAGGCTTCTTTTTCTGCCCAATGTAATCGCAAAGTAGTCAAGACTGTCAGTAAAGAGTTTGGCTCCTGAGACCGCTTGGAAATACATCTAAAATCACCAAAGCTTTATTAAAACATAAAGTCTGAGAGGAGTAAAACAGTGAGTTGACATTTTGGCCGTGTGTAGAACTCCCTCCAGGATGTAGGCTACCTGTGTAAAACTCCCTCCAGGATGTAGGCTACCCGTGTAAAACTCCCTCCAGGATGTAGGCTACGTGTGTAAAACTCCCTCCATGATGTAGCGTACCTGTGTAAAACTCCCTCCAGGATGTAGGCTACCTGTGTAAAACTCCCTCTATGATGTAGGCTACGTGTGTAAAACTCCCTCCATGATGTAGGCTATGTGTGTAAAACTCCCTCCATGATGTAGGCTACGTGTGTAAAACTCCCTCCATGATGTAGGCTACCTGTGTAAAACTCCCTCCATGATGTAGGCTACCTGTGTAAAACTCCCTCCATGATGTAGGCTACCTGTGTAAAACTCCCTCCATGATGTAGGCTACCTGTGTAAAACTCCCTCCATGATGTAGTCTACCTGTGTAAAACTCCCTCCATGATGTAGGCTACGGGTGTAAAACTCCCTCCATGAAGTAGCCTACGTGTGTAAAACTCCCTCCATGATGTAGCCTACGTGTGTAAAACTCCCTCCATGATGTAGGCTACGTGTGTAAAACTCCCTCCATGATGTAGGCTACGTGTGTAAAACTCCCTCCATGATGTAGACTACCTGTGTAAAACTCCCTCCATGATGTAGGCTACGTGTGTAAAACTCCCTCCATGATGAAGGCTACGTGTGTAAAACTCCCTCCATGATGTAGGCTACCTGTGTAAAACTCCCTCCATGATGTAGGCCACCTGTGTAAAACTCCCTCCATGATGTAGGCTACGTGTGTAAAACTCCCTCCAGGATGTAGGCTACCTGTGTAAAACTCCCTCCAGGATGTAGGCTACCTGTGTAAAACTCCCTCCAGGATGTAGGCTACCTGTGTAAAACTCCCTCCAGGATGTAGGCTACCTGTGTAAAACTCCCTCCATGATGTAGGCTACCTGTGTCAAACTCCCTCCATGATGTAGGCTACGTGTGTAAAACTCCCTCCATGATGTAGGCTACCTGTGTAAAACTCCCTCCATGATGTAGGCTACCTGTGTAAAACTCCCTCCATGATGTAGGCTACGTGTGTAAAACTCCCTCCATGATGTAGGCTACTGTGTAAAACTCCCTCCATGATGTAGGCTACTGTGTAAAACTCCCTCCATGATGTAGGCTACGTGTGTAAAACTCCCTCCATGATGTAGGCTACCTGTGTAAAACTCCCTCCATGATGTAGGCTACCTGTGTAAAACTCCCTCCATGATGTAGGCTACCTGTGTAAAACTCCCTCCATGATGTAGGCTACCTGTGTAAAACTCCCTCCATGATGTAGTCTACCTGTGTAAAACTCCCTCCATGATGTAGGCTACGGGTGTAAAACTCCCTCCATGAAGTAGCCTACGTGTGTAAAACTCCCTCCATGATGTAGCCTACGTGTGTAAAACTCCCTCCATGATGTAGGCTACGTGTGTAAAACTCCCTCCATGATGTAGGCTACGTGTGTAAAACTCCCTCCATGATGTAGGCTACCTGTGTAAAACTCCCTCCATGATGTAGGCTACGTGTGTAAAACTCCCTCCATGATGAAGGCTACGTGTGTAAAACTCCCTCCATGATGTAGGCTACCTGTGTAAAACTCCCTCCATGATGTAGGCCACCTGTGTAAAACTCCCTCCATGATGTAGGCTACGTGTGTAAAACTCCCTCCAGGATGTAGGCTACCTGTGTAAAACTCCCTCCAGGATGTAGGCTACCTGTGTAAAACTCCCTCCAGGATGTAGGCTACCTGTGTAAAACTCCCTCCAGGATGTAGGCTACCTGTGTAAAACTCCCTCCATGATGTAGGCTACCTGTGTCAAACTCCCTCCATGATGTAGGCTACGTGTGTAAAACTCCCTCCATGATGTAGGCTACCTGTGTAAAACTCCCTCCATGATGTAGGCTACCTGTGTAAAACTCCCTCCATGATGTAGGCTACGTGTGTAAAACTCCCTCCATGATGTAGGCTACTGTGTAAAACTCCCTCCATGATGTAGGCTACTGTGTAAAACTCCCTCCATGATGTAGGCTACGTGTGTAAAACTCCCTCCATGATGTAGGCTACCTGTGTAAAACTCCCTCCATGATGTAGACTACCTGTGTAAAACTCCCTCCATGATGTAGGCTACCTGTGTAAAACTCCCTCCATGATGTAGGCTACCTGTGTAAAACTCCCTCCATGATGTAGTCTACCTGTGTAAAACTCCCTCCATGATGTAGGCTACGGGTGTAAAACTCCCTCCATGAAGTAGCCTACGTGTGTAAAACTCCCTCCATGATGTAGCCTACGTGTGTAAAACTCCCTCCATGATGTAGGCTACGTGTGTAAAACTCCCTCCATGATGTAGGCTACGTGTGTAAAACTCCCTCCATGATGTAGGCTACCTGTGTAAAACTCCCTCCATGATGTAGGCTACGTGTGTAAAACTCCCTCCATGATGAAGGCTACGTGTGTAAAACTCCCTCCATGATGTAGGCTACCTGTGTAAAACTCCCTCCATGATGTAGGCCACCTGTGTAAAACTCCCTCCATGATGTAGGCTACGTGTGTAAAACTCCCTCCAGGATGTAGGCTACCTGTGTAAAACTCCCTCCATGATGTAGGCTACCTGTGTAAAACTCCCTCCAGGATGTAGGCTACCTGTGTAAAACTCCCTCCAGGATGTAGGCTACCTGTGTAAAACTCCCTCCATGATGTAGGCTACCTGTGTCAAACTCCCTCCATGATGTAGGCTACGTGTGTAAAACTCCCTCCATGATGTAGGCTACCTGTGTAAAACTCCCTCCATGATGTAGGCTACCTGTGTAAAACTCCCTCCATGATGTAGGCTACGTGTGTAAAACTCCCTCCATGATGTAGGCTACTGTGTAAAACTCCCTCCATGATGTAGGCTACGTGTGTAAAACTCCCTCCATGATGTAGGCTACGTGTGTAAAACTCCCTCCATGATGTAGGCTACGTGTGTAAAACTCCCTCCATGATGTAGGCTACGTGTGTAAAACTCCCTCCATGATGTAGGATACGTGTCCATACCCATCATGAAACGAGAGATGAGAACCTCAGTGAATGCCGGTGAACCTCATCTTAACCCCTCATACTTGGCAGATATAGTTCGCTTTTATTTTACAGCACTCAAACGTCCAATTAACAGTGGCCAATATTGAGAGATATGACGCTAACCTCATGTATCTGAAATGACATGATCAATTGACGCTTACTGATCATGAAACGCACGCAGTTGCAATACTTGCTGTATAACTCTGATGATGTAGCTAAACATGCTCAACTGTTCTGCATAGAATAATCAGAAATGTGTAGTTCTGACTATGCTCTCTCCGAGAGGTGATGATATTACAGCCAAATAGTTCAAATTTATTTAACAATCCCTTGAAAACGGACGCAGTTGTCGATAGTTTTAGCAGCGCTGGGGGTGTCCTTGCGCCCCAGCAGGACACAACCGAAGACTCTGCTCCGTATGTGCTGTTTTATTGATCACAACCTCTACATTGACCCTGTTTCAGCATGTTTCAACAAGACATTTTTCTTGTGTTTTTTTCCTTCCAAACAGAAAGTCTATCTCCATGCATTTCGTATCAATGGAGCAGAAAGGTAAATGTTAAGGATGTAAAAAGAGCTTATGGTACACAGAGGCAGAGCCAGGTGTAGACCCAAGGTAGACATGTCGGTGCAGTGTCCTACTGAACACACATACAGGCAGGTACGAATGCACGCAAACTCTCTCTCACACACACACACACACACAGCTCTTTCACCTGCGTGAATAAAATGTCAGGTAAACAAACAAAGAAAATGAGCATGCAGTCTTTTTTCCTGTCACCTCTCTCTCTCTCTCTCTCTCTCTCATTAGACGGATTCCTTCATTCCGGGGCCAAAGGAGGACAGCTCTTGGCCACTACTTGGCCTATTCCTACACACACTCACCCAGCCAACACACCATCACCCAGCCAACACACCATCACCCAGCCAACACACCATCACCTAGCCAACACACCATCACCTAGCCAATACACCATCACCTAGCCAACACACACACCCAGCCAACACACCATCACCTAGCCAACACACTCACCCAGCCAACACACTCACCCAGCCAACACACTCACCCAGCCAACACACTCACCCAGCCAACACACCATCACCTAGCCAACACACACACCCAGCCAACACACCATCACCTAGCCAACACACCATCACCTAGCCAACACACACACCCAGCCAACACACCATCACCCAGCCAACACACCATCACCCAGTCAACACACCATCACCTAGCCAACACACACACCCAGCCTACACACACACCCACCTACACACACACACACACACACACACAGGTGATTAGGTGAGGGGTTGAGGAAGAGAACACCTGAAGAAACCAAAAAGGTTGTCATTCAACAGTAATGACTATCGATACATCGATTGATTATCCTTGTGTCTTGTGTGTGCACGTACTTGTATGTTTTTTTTTTATATGCATGTGACTGATGCAGTGAGCACGTGAAGTGTTCCAAAAACCCATGTTCTCTTGTGGTCTTATGTGAAATCATGCGATCTTATGTGAAATCATGCGATCTTATGTGAAATCATGTGATTTTATGTGAAATCATGTGATTTTCCACATGTGAAATAGTGTGTTTTTTCCTGTAAGGGGTGTGTGTGTGGTATTTGTACCTATAGTCAAGGGGACAGTGTCAGGTGCCCTTAGGGACCTTAACACACACAGGTAATCACCGTCAGCTCGCTATCTGTCACTCACACTCGCTCATGGTTTATGACTCTCTCTCTCTCTCGCTCTCTTTTTTTCCCATTACCTCGTCTCACTCTCTCCCTCCTTTCATCATCAGTGTCTCTCTCCCTCTACATTCCCTCTCTTTAAATACTTGTCTAATTTTGTATTTCGTATTATCTGTCTCTCTCTCTCTCGCTCTCCCTCTGAAATGACCATCTCACTCTCAAATCTGAGAACAGTTGTTGAAATTAGCTTTAATTGCCTGTGTAGGTGATTAATTCCCCCTATGACACACACACACACACACACACACACACACACACACACACACACACACACACACACACACACACTTCTCCCTCCTAATGCAGACCAGATCAGATAGAGAGAAGAAGAGGAGGGGATGAGAGGAAGGAGGGAGATGAAGGGATGAAAGGTGTGTGACATCTGCAGGTATCTGCTCTAGGAGGGAGATAAGAAGAGAAGGGAGAGAGGGAGAAGAGAGGGGGAAGAGAGGGGGAGCCCTGTGATATGTTACAAGATGAAACAACAAAATAAAAACTGTCCCGACCCACAGAAGATTAAAGGGACACAATAGTCTTTATATCTCTCCCTCGTTCAACAACAGAGGGGTGGAGGGAGGGATGGAGGGACGGAGGCTACAAGGGATGAATCCCCCTCTCTGGTATTCCAGGCCCCTCGGCACACTGACAGCTTTGTGAAAGATGGACAGATCTGGAAGAGGGGAAAAAACCTGAGCTGAACATTCCCCAGGAATTCCTTGAAGGAGAGGAAAGAGGAAAGAAAAGAAGAGGGAAAGAGAGAGGAAATAGACGACTTGGGATGAGTTCAACCAAGGGGTCATATTTACTTGACACGGAAACCATTAGCACTCTATTACCCCGAAACCACACTACATCCAACCATCCATCCATCCATCCATCCATCCAACCATCCAACCATAAGGGGTATGTTTTATGGACAATATACCAGGGATAAGGGCTGTTCTTAGGCAAGATGTGTAAGGGGAATTCCATAGTGAATTCCATAGCGACGTATGTGGACACCTGCTCTTCGAACATCTCATTCCAAAATAATGGCCATTAATATGGAGTTGGTCCCCCCTTTTCTGCTATAACAGCCTCCACTCTTCCCTGGAAGGCTTTCCACGAGATGTTGGAACATTTATTCGGGGACTTGCTTCCATTCAGCTACAAAAGCATTAGTGAGGTCGGCATTGATGTTGGGCGATTATGCCTGGCTCGCAGTCGGCGTTCCATTCATCCCAAAAGTGTTCGATGGGGTTGAGGCCGGGACTCTGTGCAGGCCTGTCAAGTTCTTCCACACCTATCTTGACAAAACCATTTCTGTATTGACCTTGCTTTGTGCATGGGGGTATTGTCATGCTGAAACAGCAAAGGGCCTTCCCAAATTGTAGCCACAACGTTGGAAGCACAGAATCGTCTAGAATGTCATTGTATGCTGTAGCATTGAGATTTCCCTTCACTGGAACTAAGGGGCGTAGCACGAACCATGAAAAACAGACCCAGACCATTATTCCTCTTCCATCAAACTTTACAGTTGGTACTATGCATTCGGGCAGGTAGTGTACTCCTGGCATCCGCCAAAATCAGATTAATCTGACGGACTGGCAGATGGTGAAGCGTGATTCATCACTCCAGAGAACGCGTTTCCGCTGCTCCAGAGTCCAATGGCGGCGAGCTTTACACCACTCCAGCCGACGCTTGGCATTGCGCATGATGATTTTAGGCTTGTGTGCGACTGCTCGGCCATGGAAACCCATTTCATGAAGCTCCGATGAACAGTTATTGTGCTGATGTTGCTTCCTGAGGCAGTTGCAACCGAGGACTGACCATTTTTATGCAATGCGCTCTTCAGCACTCGGCGGGTCCCATTCTGTGAGCTTGTGTGGCCTACCACTTCGCGGCTTAGCCATATTAGCTCCTAGACGCTTCCACTTCACAATAACAGCACTTACAGTTGACCGGGGCAGCTCTAGCAGCGCAGAAATTTGACAAACTATCTTGTTGGAAAAGTGGCATCCTATGTCGGTGCCTTGTTGAAAGTCACTGAGCTCTTCAGTAAAGGCTGTTCTACTGGCAATGTTTGTCTATGGAGATTGCATGGCAGTGTGTTCGATTGTATACACTTGTCAGCAACGGGTGTGTCTGAAATAGCTGAATCCACTAATTTGAAGTGTTTATTATAGTGTTATAGTGTTTATTACCATGTATTA
Organism: Salvelinus alpinus; assembly: GCF_045679555.1. Lineage (NCBI taxonomy): Eukaryota > Metazoa > Chordata > Actinopteri > Salmoniformes > Salmonidae > Salvelinus > Salvelinus alpinus. The sequence goes on along the minus strand of NC_092096.1, from coordinate 49,173,890 downwards.
GTCGTTACTGGTTACTGCCTTGCAGTACCTCCCCAAGTTATACCAAGCATAACACTCTCTCTCCCTACATTCAACTGCCTCCCTATCTCCCTAACTTTCTATTTAATATATTCCTCAGATCCCTTTATCCCACTGCCCTTCAGATGACAGGCAACAGAGAAAGACAAAGAAAAAAAGAAAGAGAGATCCTGGTTCGAGTCCAGTGAATGTGGAGGAGAAAGAGTAGAGAGTGCCCCTTTCATTGACAGCTTCTAATAGGGATGCTGTAAGGATCAGTCAATTGTGTTGATTTGTGGCCCTCTATTGGTTCGCGACCTCCATACATAAAGACTCTAAACACCACCTCAGACAAAACGTGACAAAACGTGACAGCCATACATCTCTCTCTCTCTCGCCAGGCCAGAGGAAGAGAACAAGAGTAAAAAGGAGGATATAATCCCCCAAACAGAAACGACAAAGATCTGTCTGGAATACTGGATTGGGGGGTTGTCCACTCTGCGTCAGAAACAAAGCCATTGGAGAAAAAGAGGAGGATTTTTTTACGGCTTCACGGGAGCAGAACACTATAGATGACCTTTGAACCCTGTGGGCAGCTGTTCTCCGGACAGCTCTCTGGGGACTAGGACCGGCCACAACGCACGCAGGCACACACGCACACACTCTTCCTTCTTAGGGACAGCTGAGCTGAAAAAGGCTCGTAACATAGGGTGCAGTCCCCCTCCCCTCCTACCCCAGTTGGTCATTTAGAATGATAATGGGGTCTTTTCCTTGGCTACGGGGGGGTCATTCGGATAGAGAGACACTATAGAAGGGCCAAGTTAGAAACTAAAAGCACAACAGTCACAAACAGGGTTCTGCTCAATGTAACCTGTTGCCACATAGGTAACATAGGTAACATACTGTACTTCTTTGGGCAAAGTATGTTACCTATGTTACCTATGTTACCTATGTTGCAACAGGTTACATTGAGCAGAACCCTGTTTGTGACTGTTGTGCTTTTAGTTTCTATATCTTGGCCCTTCTATAGTGTCTCTCTATCTGTACCCCCGCACACTGACTCGGTACCGGTACCCCCTGTATATAGCCTCGTTAATGTTATGTTATTGTGTTACTTTGTATTATTATATATTTTTTTTTACTTGAGTTTATTTGATAAATATTTTCTTAACTCTTCTTGAACTGCGCTGTTGATTAAGCGCTTGTAAGTAAGCATTTCACGGTGAGGTCTACACGTGTTGTAATCGGCGCGTGTGACAAATACAGTTTGATTTGATTTGATTTGAAAACAGAGAGAGAGGGAAAGAGAGAGGGACACACGTACACGCACACACTCTGTTAGCCTTTCAACAGGTCCGTCCCCAGGCAACAAATGCTCCATGTGAGCTCCTTAAGAGGCTCCCAGGGGCCCCTGTTCTCCTAAGGGTGACTTTATAGGTCAGGAGAGGAGGTGGAGATGGAGGGTGGGCAAACTATAGCTGGTCCACTTGTTATGCTATCGGCCTGGGAGATCCTATGCAGGACGTGGTGAACTTGCACAACTGCACATAGACTGGGCCTGACGATCTCCCGGAACAGTTCAAATTCAAGCTCCTTTCTACCTTCTATCTTTCCTATTCCAGCCTTGAAGCTTCTCTCCTTAGCCTTCTGGGTTGGGTTTCAAAGGAGTTTAGTTTATGTCCCACATTTTTTTTTCTCACAATAAATCCAACACATTTCCCCCTTAACTGTTTTTTATTTATTTTAAATGTACCCCTTTTTCTCCACAATTTCGTGGTATCCAATTGGTAGTACAGCCTTGTCTCATCGCTGCAACTCCCATACGGACTCGGGAGAGGCGAAGGTCGAGAGCTTGGACCCTAAGACCCTCACAAACTTTTACAGATGCACAATTGAGAGCATCCTGTCGGGCTGTATCACCGCCTGGCACGGCAACTGCACCGTCTGCAACCGCAGGGCTCTCCAGAGGGCATCACCGGGGGCACACTGCCTGCCCTCCAGGACACCTACAGCACCCGATGTCACAGGAAGGCCAAAAAGGTCATCAAGGACATTATCCAACCGAGCTTTCATCCAGAAGGCGAGGTCAGTACAGGTGCATCAAAGCTGGGGCCGAGAGACTGAAAAACAGCTTCTATCTCAAGGCCATCAGACTGTTAAATAGCCATCACTAGCCGGCTACCACCCGGGTACTCAACCCTGCACCTTAGAGGCTTCTGCCCTATACACATAGACATGGAATCACTGGCCACTTTAATAATGGAACACTAGTCACTTTAATAATGTTTACATACTGCTTTACTCATCTCATATGTATATACTGTATTCTATGCTACTGTATTTTAGTCAATGTCACTCTGACATTGCTCATCCTAATATTTCTATATTTCTTAATACTATTCTTTTACTTTTTAGGTTCGTGGGTATTGTTAGATATTACTGCACTGTTGAAGCTAGGAACACAAGCATTTCGCTACACCCACAATAACATCTGCTAAATATGTGTATGGAATCAATAACATTTGATTTGGGAGGCAGAGCTAGTCTAGCGTTAGATCTGATGCTAACAGACATACCCTGTAGGTATGTGAGTAGAAGAGTAGAGCCCACCCAGGGAGTGGGGAGGGTGGTAGGGAGTGAGTGTGTATGCGTGTGTGTGTGTGTGTGCGTGTGTGTGTGTGCACAACATACAGTACTTCGCTGAACAGGGGGTTGGTCGCTACTGTAAGTTCAATTAATTGATCATTTCATACACACTTTCTCCCCTTTGCCTCTCCCCGTCTACCTCTCCATATGATCCATCAGGTCAGTCCATCCCTCTATCCCTCCATCCCTCTCCTCAGCCCACGAGGTCCGTACAAGGCGGCAGTAAAACCACGCTCCACCTCCCCTCCTAACCCCCTCCAGAAGAGAGCCAGTGGACCCAGCGGGTCGGCCAAGCTCAGCCCAGCGAGGTCTACTTCTCCCCGGTGCAGCGTGGCCACCTCTCTGGATCCTCTAACCTACCGTGGGGTGGTGAACTCCAGGGCTTAACCCACTGCATGTCTCTAACTTACAGCCGCTGTGGATGCATGTACGTATAAACAGGGCTTAGTTAAGAACCAGGTGTGTGTGTGTGTGTGTGTGCACGCGTGTTGTTTGCATGCGTATGCCCTTTCTCTCTGTAGGGTCAGGGGAATGGGGCAGAATGTGAGAGAGGCCGCCAGGGTTCTAACCGTGGTATCGGAACGTGTTCTAGCTCCTAGCTGTGTCGGAACCCGTTGAGAAAACCACATGTTCTAATTCCCTGGCTTTTCATTCTAGGATGCTTCACATTCCATCGATGGTGAAATCTAGCCTTAGTAATGGATTTGGTGACTTATATAGAACAAAGAGATGACGAGAGATGCTATCTATATTCTACCCATCCATTCCTTCTTTTATCCGTCCGTCCGTCCGTCCATCCATCCATCCATCCATCCATCAAAATAGAAATTGGAACAGTTCGCAGTTGGTAAGAATATACAACAAACATATTACTAAGCAACAGGTGATACCATAGAATTGACCTTAAGGAGGAAACGCATGGTAAAAGCCATTCAGAGTTATACTGTATTCCTGTAAAGTCTGCTACAGCAATTATTCCGTTCCAAAACACTCAGCACCAGAATGACTTCTTTAGAAGTGTAAATAGGACCTCCTCTCTGGTGGAAGTTTCAAAGACCCAATCAGTAAGTCAAAGTGTGTTTCTCTAACGTTACTAGAGAACATTACTTTAGAGGTGTTGATTAACGCCTTTGACTCCACTACACCCCCACCTGCCAGAATGGTTTTTGTCTACTAATTCCTAACATGGATAGATACACACACACACACACACACACACACACACACACACACACAAGATCTGTCTGATATTTCTTAACATTGGATACTTTGGAAATAAGGTGAGGCCCTGACGGAGATGAGATATCATGATACTTCTTGACATTCAAACTACAGTCAAAGATAATTCCACTTCAGATACGTTGTCTGCGTCCTAAATGGCACACTATTCCCTAAACCTAAACCTATGGGCCCTGGTTAAAATGTAGTGCACTGCATACAGTACCAGTCATAAGTTTGGACATACCTGCTATTTCAAGGGTTTTTCTTTATTTTTACTATTTTCTACATTGTAGAATAAGTGAAGACATCAAAACCATGAAATAACACATATGGAATCATGTAATAACCAAAAAAGTGTTAAACAAATCAAAATATTTTAGATTTTAGATTCTTCAAAGAAGCCACCCTTTGTCTTGATGACAGCTTTGCACACTCTTGGCATTCTTTCAACCAGCTTCACCAGAAATGCTTTTCCAACAGTTTTGAAGGAACTGAGCACTTGTTGGCTGCTTTTCCTTCACTGTGCGGTCCAACTCATCCCAAACCATCTCAATTGGGTTGAGGTCGGGTGATTGTGGAGGCCAGGTCATCTAATACTGCACTCCATCACTCTCCTTCTTGGTCAAATAGCCCTTACACAGCCTTAAGGTGTGTTCGGACATTGTCCTGTAGAAAAACAAATGATAGTCCCACTGGCATATCGCTGCAGAAGAGTATGCAAAGCTGTCATCAAGGCAAAGGGTGGCTACTTTGCAGAATCTCAAATATAAAATATATTTTGATTTGTTTAACACTTTCTTGGTTACTACATGATTCCATATGTGTTATGTCATAGTTTTGATGTCTTCACTGTTATTCTACAATGTAGAAAATAGTAAAAATAAAGAAAATCCCTTGAAATAGCAGGTGTGTCCAAACTTTGGACTGGTACTGTAGGTAATAGGCTACCATTTGGGACGCAACCCAGACACTATGAATCAAAAGGATTGAATCACATTGAGACCAGTCCAACAAATTCTTTCCAGGTAAACAGTTTAGTGCTCAGTTTCCTTTCCTCAAGCTCTGTCATTTTTTTTCAGCTTGTAAAAAAGGAACCAAATAAAGGTTGGGTCGGACGGCGGGGTCCTGGGTTTTTTCCTACACACCTCTGTAACACTGGGTTATCAAACTAACAGTTGTGTACACACACACACACACACCGTGCTTTGTCTATTTTCCCAGTGTCCAGTCCCCTCTCTCAGCTGTGTGTGAGAAGTGCCACCCACACGCCCACTGCTGATGACCCACCTAAGCAACCGCTCTTACTTAACCACAGCTCTCAGATCAGCTCTTATTATCCCTATCCTAAATGTAACTACAGCGATATTTAACAGCAAAACTGACTTTGGACCTGATAAATATCCCAGACAGTTATATTATTAGACAAGGGCAAAGTGTGAGTAAGCCACACATAATAAAGAGACAGAAGGGTGAGCACATAAATACAATTCCTCGAACGTATATACCCATTCTAGTCGATTCTATTTCTATGGAGGTGAAAGAAGTGCAGCGGAATTCTCAGTTTGTAATCCCTGTGTATCTATGAAAAAAAGGAATCAGAACAAGGACCACTTTCTATAATTCCATAGTCGTCACTGTTAAACTGGGTTCCCAAGAGGGGACCAGACAGTGGGGAATCCTAAACAAGAAGGGGGGGGGGGGGTCTCTCTAAGAGAGCTAATAATGCCCTCACTCCTGGCACGGGGGTCACACACAAGCACACACAAACACACCACTCCTGGCATGGGGGTGTCAAATGCTGGGTGAAATATGGCCGCCCACGATGGCACTTCTGTCTTCTCACCCTCCATCCCCCCTCACTCCTCTCCACCTTTCTGTCCTGGCTGCCTGAACAGTTACCCTTGACAACAGGCCCTGGACATATATGACAAACAACGGCCAAGTTGCAGTCAAGTCACACCACATAACTATATCTGGTATTTTATTTGCTAACATTACTATATACAGTGCACAAAACTACACAAATCATGCACGTATCCACACATACAGTACACCCAAACATAGTTCAAAATACAGTATGTTGTCTTTCTGGTGGAAAGCAGTTCAACAACATAGAGTGTGTTTCCTGCTACATACATTGTTCCATTGAGGTTTAAAGAAATGTCTAGTCGTTTTAGTGGAGGGTGATTAGCTGCTTCTACAATATCACAGGACTAACCATAGCCTGAGGAATTCACCAACACAGGTATTCACACCTGTTAAGACTTGACTCAAGACTTTGCCCAATACACACACACATAGGCCTACACACACACACACACACTACACACACACACACACACACACACACACACACACACACACACACACACACACACACACACACACACACACACACACACACACACACACACACACACACACACACACACACGCGCCTCTTTAACATGTTTCTACAGGGATTTCCATTGTACCAAACCACCTTTTAGCTAGGGCCCCACCTGGATACCCCTAGAGAGAGGAGAGGACCCCTGGTAAGCATCAGATACCTGACAGAAGAAGGGAGGGTGGAAAGAGGAGGGAGCAGGGGGGTGAGTTGGGGGGTAGGAGAACGGGGGGGGGGGGGGGGGGGGGTGTTCTTTGTTTGCTAATGTTGGTTGTCACGGAAGCTGGCTCTTGCTTGTTGTTCTAAGATGACACTGGCCCCTGATTGGTCAAAGCCTGGTTGAATGGGAATGCTAGAAGAGGGTTGACAGATTCCTTAATAAGTACAATTAAAATCAGTGTCTGATTGATTGATTGACTGATCGATCGTCCAATTGATTGAGATCATTCTGACTGATGTGAATGCTTCGGCCTAGAACAGCAAGCAAGGCGCCCCAGCTCCAGTGTGTCTACTAGCTAGCATAACCAGGCCCAAACATCCACATCAGCTACCAATAACCCACTATGACAGACTGTATAGTAAGTAGCAGGGAGCTTGAAAACGTCAGCCTGAATCTTCAAAGTCTTCCCTTAAATGTCAAAGTTTTGTTATTAAGAGCTTGACAGGTCAGCAAACTGCTTCTGATAGTCTGTCTGAGTACGTCTATATGGACACTAATAATTCGATATTAAAACAGATGATGGCAGTTGGCAGATTATGCAATAGTCATGTAAACACCTTATCTTAAATCAGAGTAAGGTTAAAATCGAAGTAAGCATACGCCGACTAAAACCTCCTGGTTTTCTGAGCAATCTTTAAATGATTAGGACATGTCAACACCTTAGTCGGCGTTCCAGCTGTATATTTGATCTGCGCATGTGCTAGCATTAGCCGAGCCAGCCTCCTCTTTAGTGCGAGTGAAGCGAGTTCGGAAACAACTGAAAGTATGCGAAGTAGAAGTAGTTTTCACATACAAACTTTATACTGTGTGTCCGAACTCAGAATCAAATATCCTTCCCAAAAATAACATGTTCGCTGTGGTAGAACGTTTATTTTGATTTTGCCATTGTCTGCACTTAGAGTGCCATCAGCTAGCATGATTTCAGATGTGTCCATGTAAACAGGATTATTAGGGGAATCGTTCCTCTTGCAAAGCATGTCAACGTTTGAATCAAACTAATACATTCATCTGACTATCCACAATAATCACATTATTGTGTGCATGTAACCGTACTCTCTGTATCTGTCCCAAATGGCACCCTATTCACTATTTAGTACACTAAATACTATGGACCCTGGTCAAAAGTAGTGTACTATAATAGGGAATAGGGTGCCATTTGAAGAAGAAATTGTACTACGAAACAAAGATAAATTAAATAAAGAATGATTGTAAAAAGCTTTGGAGTACCTTAAATAAAAATGTTGGGAAAGAGGCAAACTCATATTCATCCGTCATTGAATAAGATGGCTCATTCATCACAAAATCTCTGATATTGCCAACTACTTTAATTATCATTGGCAAGATTAGCGAATTTAGGCATGGCATGCCAACAACAACCTCCGAACCTTCATAACTATGCATAACTGACCAAATAATGACAGACAAGCATTGTCTTTTTGAATTCTGTAGAGTGTGGAAGAGGTAAAAAAAGTATTGCTGTTTATCAATAATGACAAACCACCTGGTTCTGACAACTTGGATGGAAAATTACTGTGGATGAGGACTATATTGCCACTCCTATTTGCCATCTCAGCAATCTAAGCCTAAAGTAAAGTGTGTGCCCTCAGGCTTAGAGGGAAGCAAAAGTCATTCCGCCAAAGGAGGCTGCTGAGGGGAGGATGGCTCATAATATTGGCTGGAATGGAGTGAATGGAATGGGAATCAAACACATGGAAACCACGGTGTTGGTGTATTTGATACCATACCCCCTATTCCACTCCAGCCATTACCACAAGCCCGTTCTCCCCAATTATGGTGCCGCCAACCTCCTGTGCATTCCGCTACCCAAGAATAGCAAAGCACCCTTTAATGGTCCAAACAGCTGACCAATCAGCCTGCTACAGACCCTTAGTAAACTTTTGGAAAAAATGGAATTTGAACAGATATAATGTTATTTCACAGTAAACACATTAATCAGTGTTTTCCATAAGTACATTGAGTAGCTAGCCAAAGAGAAAAAGTAGCTAGCTAGGGAGTTTTTTGGAGCAGAACGAGCTCAATTTTGGTGGCCTCTAGTACATTTTACTGACTTAATTCCATCTGAAATACACAACTAAATGATTGAATACTTTTCACGACTTTACCTACCAGATTGGTCAAACGCATTTTGGTATTGAACAGAAAGACATGACTTTACAATTAAAATGACAGAAAATGCGTGAATTCAGTGTGTTGTTAGTTATTCTGGATATTGTCTAGGCCTATATGATCCGGAAAATGTTCTAAGTAAGATAACCCTTTTAACATGAAATGTATCTTCTCTTGAGATTAAGTCACTGTTTAACTGCAAGATATGAATTATGACAAGGATGCTTGTTTTTTAAATTATGTATTTTATTGGCTCTGCTGCTGTGGACACTTAAGGTAAGGAAACCAAGGTGTCATATAGTAATTTGGGTGAACTATCCCTTTAACAGTTTTGCCTGTCAATCAATCACTGTGGGTGGGATTGTCAGGGGAGGGGGCAGGATGTGTGTGTCACAGACCTGGTAGAGTTTCAGACCTTTCAATCAAGGACCCCCAGACCCCCCGCTAGATAGTGTACCCTTACTTTTATACAAAGTCAAGCGCCTATGAATAGCCCTGCAGGGTATGATTGAAGAATGACGCAGGTGTTAAACATGGGTTTTGCTACAGAGAAAGCAGCAGTTGACGAATTAATTGTCGACACTTCAATCAAACCAGTAAGCCTATATCAATATCTTCAATAATAATAATACCATATAAGTATCATGACATTAGCTTTTATAACCTGTTTTCTTTTATTATATTTTGGACCAGAATGAGTAAACATCTTCATCGAATGTTTTCCTAATTTCTCTCCAGATAATCGCCAAAAAGCAGTAGTAGCCTACCAGTATGCAAATCAGGGAGCCAAATGAATGGCTCTCTCACCGATGCGATTCGGTTCCGTTCATCTAAAAGATGCCTTTCAACAAGAGCCATTCGTTCGTGTACAACCTATCACTAGGCTCCAGTTACTTTAGCGGTCACTGGCAAGTCTCAACATGAGCTTCAAATCGTAGGAAAATACAAACAAGATCTTTAGTTTACATGTCCCAATGCTATACCATGGACATAAAACTAACTACATTGTATGATTTATGAATAGCAAAGGGATATAGGAGATTCGACAACTTTAATAAACTTGATGCTCGGTAAATAGTCTATCCCCCCCGACTCCGTGGTTTGCTACGTAAGGCCTATGAAACATGCTTCAAAAAATATATGAATGTGCCACAAAACAATAACTCATTCAACTCATTGTTACCACTTACATTACATGGGACGTGTAAATTCACTCACCGGAGACGCTGAAGAAGCATCATGCGCTCCCTTCTCTGCTTTTTGGAAAACACTGATTAACAACAAACTTTCAGCCCGCTTATAGGGAAGGGCACTCAACATGTACGGCACTGACACAAATGACTGATGATTGGCTGAAAGAAATTGATAGTAAGAAGATTGTGGGAGCTGTTTTGTTACACTCTTAGAAAAAGGGTGCTATCTAGAACCTAAAAGGGGTTTTCGGCTGTCCCCATAGGAGAACCCTTTGAAGAACCCTTGTTGGTTCCAAGTAAAATCGTTTTGGGTTCCATGTAGAACCCTTTCCAGAGAGGGTTCTACATGGATCTCAAAATGGTTCTATCTGGAACCAAAAAGGGTTCTCCTATGGGGACAGCCGAAGAACCCTTTTGACAGCTTTTGACATTATCGATCACCTGCTGAAAAAATGTATTTGTTATGATCTTGGATCATGGATTGAGAGCTACCTATCTAACAGAGCACAGAGGGTTCTCTAATATAGACCAGGTAGAGTGTGGTATACCTCAGGGCAACTGTCTTGGTTCTTTACTGTTTTAAATCTTTACTAATGACCTACCACTAGCTTTGAGTAAAGCCTGTGTGTCTATGTACACTGATGATTCAACATTATACATGTTCACTACCACAGCAAGTGAAATCACTGCAACTCTTAACAAGGAGCTGCAGACAGCTTTAGAATGGATGGCTAGTAATAAACTAGTCTTAAATATATCAAAAACTAAAATCATTGTATTTGGGACAAATCTTAAAACTGCTAATTCTTCTCTCCGCCCCATGTCAAATTGTGTAGAATTGTTTTATTATGATGTAGAGTATTGTTTAATTATTATGTAGACTATCGTGTTATTATGATGTATTGCTTTATTCCTGTTTAGACCACAGGAAGAGTAATAATATCTAATGGGGTTCCTAATAAATACTAAATACTGAATGTGGGACTCACATTCTCTCTGTTTGTGTCTCAGCTTGTCCCCACTAGGAGATCAAGTCCTGCTGGGCAGATTTAGTTTCACGTTTTCAAAAACAGTGGAGGGTTTCTTAAGTTCAAGTGTCTAAAGCGGAGCTAAGGGAGCCACTCGGGTCAAATGCCACCTTCTTTCCTTTATGGTGCACAACTTTTGACCACGGCTCATAGGGCTCATAGGTCGAAAGAAGTGCACTATAGGAAATAGGGTGCCATTTGTGACATCTCTAATGTGGCTCTGGGGAATAGGTTGTCAGTTGGACCTCATATGATTCAGACATCAAAGGATCTCGAGGTAGAAGTTAGACCACATTAGAGAAGTCTATTTTATCGGCACATTAAGTCAGGCAAGCTGGAAACATATTTCAAATAGTAGCTATTTTAACCCAGGTCTGCTTCTAACTACTCAGTCAATGGCCCGAGAGTTCTGACAGCAAGATAATATAATGATGAATGAGTGTTGGTTGTTTTGGGCTGGTCTACCTGTCTACAGTATATGTCCTCATGTCTTTGCTGTCATTGGGATATAGGGGCGTTATAGGGGTGTTATAGGGGGGTCTGTGACAGGTATTTGTTATGACGTGGGTGGTTGATGGCTGATGGTGGTCCCACTATAGACTGTTGACTTGGTGGTATTCAGCGGAAGTTTAGAAACCGATAAGGTATACCTTAGACAGGAACACAGAAACACATGTGCATGCATACCGACACACACACACACACACACACACACACACACACACACACACACACACACACACACACACACACACACACACACACACACACACACACACACACACACACACACACACACACACACAACCCCCCCCCCTCTCACACACATGTCCCTACATGGTGCGGCCTCCACATGTAGCCCTTTCCTGCAGTCAATGACCAAATATTTTTCAATATTAATAAGGATCATTGAGAAAGAAAAACGCAGGAAAATCCTGTGTTTCTATGTCAAACAGTTGTATTTCAGTATTCTGTATATAAAGTGTAATATTGGGATGCAAACTCAAAATTGGATACATTGCAACTCTATATCTGACATGATACGTATAGGTGTCTTCTTTTTTTAAGCCCATAACCATGTGTGTGAGGTGTGTACTTTTGTTTCAAAGTAGATTTGTCATGTTTTGTCATTGATTATCATGTCTTGTCCCTGTGCTTCCCTTCTATTCGTTTCCCTCTGCTGGTCTTATTAGGTTCTTTCCCTCTTTCTATCCCTCTCTCTCCCTCCCTCTCTCGCTCTCTCTCTCTATCGTTCCGTTCCTGCTCCCAGCTGTTCCTCTTTCTCCTAACTACCTCATTTACTCTTTCACACCTGTCCCCTATTTCGCCCTCTGTTTTCCGCTTCTGTCCTTGTCGGATCCTTGTTTGATGTTTGCTGTTCTGTGTCCTTGTTCCGCCCTGTCGTGTTTTTGCCTTCTTCAGATGCTGCGTGTGAGCAGGTGTCTATGTCAGCTACGGCCTGTGCCTTCCCGAAGCGACCTGCAGTCTGTGGCCGCGTCTCCAGTCGTTCCTCTCTACTGACGAGAGGATTTCAGTTTTCCTGTTTTGGATTTACCTAAGATAATATCCAGGAGTATCGGTTTTTGTTTAAGACTGGAATAAAGACTCTGTTTCTATTAAGTCGCTTTTGGGTCCTCATTCACCAGCATAACAGAAGGATCCGACCAAGAATGGACCCAGCGACTACGGATTCTCGCAACACTGCCGTCGAGTTCCAGGGAGCAATGCTCGGCAGACACGAGCAGGAATTGTCTGCTGCTCGTCATGCCGTTGAGACCCTGGCCGCTCAGGTCTCCGACCTCTCAGGACAGTTTCAGAGTCTTCGTCTCGTGCCACCAGCTACTTCCTGGTCTTCCGAGTCTCCGGAACCTAGGGTTAATAACCCACCATGTTACTCTGGGCAGCCCACTGAGTGTCGCTCCTTTCTCACCCAGTGTGATATTGTGTTCTCTCTCCAGCCTAACACATACTCAAGAGAGAGAGCTCGGATCGCTTACGTCATATCACTCCTTACTGGTCGGGCTCGGGAGTGGGGCACAGCTATCTGGGAGGCAAGGGCTGAGTGTTCTAACGATTATCAGAACTTTAAAGAGGAGATGATACGGGTTTTTGATCGTTCAGTTTTTGGGAAGGAGGCTTCCAGGGCCCTGGCTTCCCTATGTCAAGGTGATCGATCCATAACGGATTACTCTATAGAGTTTCGCACTCTTGCTGCCTCCAGTGACTGGAACGAGCCGGCGTTGCTCGCTCGTTTTCTGGAGGGACTCCTCGCTGAGGTTAAGGATGAGATTCTCTCCCGGGAGGTTCCTTCCAGCGTGGACTCTTTGATTGCACTCGCCATCCGCATAGAACGACGGGTAGATCTTCGTCACCGAGCTCGTGGAAGAGAGCTCGCGTTAACGGTGTTCCCCCTCTCCGCATCTCAACCATCTCCTCCCACCGGCTCAGAGACTGAGCCCATGCAGCTGGGAGGTATTCGCATCTCGACTAAGGAGAGGGAACGGAGAATCACCAACCGCCTTTGCCTCTATTGCGGTTCTGCTGGACATTTTGTCATGTCATGTCCAGTAAAAGCCAGAGCTCATCAGTAAGCGGAGGGCTACTGGTGAGCGCTACTACTCAGGTCTCTCCATCAAGATCCTGTACTACCTTGTCGGTCCGGTTCGGCTGCTTCCTGCAGTGCCTTGATAGACTCTGGGGCTGAGGGTTGTTTTATGGACGAAGCATGGGCTCGGAAACATGACATTCCTCTCAGACAGTTAGGGAAGCCCACGCCCATGTTCGCCTTAGATGGTAGTCTTCTCCCCAGTATCAGATGTGAGACACTACCTTTAACCCTCACAGTATCTGGTAACCACAGTGAGACCATTTCCTTTTTGATTTTTCGTTCACCTTTTACACCTGTTGTTTTGGGTCATCCCTGGCTAGTATGTCATAATCCTTCTATTAATTGGTCTAGTAATTCTATCCTATCCTGGAACGTTTCTTGTCATGTGAAGTGTTTAATGTCTGCTATCCCTCCTGTTTCTTCTGTCCCCTCTTCTCAGGAGGAACCTGGTGATTTGACAGGAGTGCCGGAGGAATATCATGATCTGCGCACGGTCTTCAGTCGGTCCAGAGCCAACTCTCTTCCTCCTCACCGGTCGTATGATTGTTGTATTGATCTCCTTCCGGGGACCACTCCCCCTCGGGGTAGACTATACTCTCTGTCGGCTCCCGAACGTAAGGCTCTCGAGGATTATCTGTCTGTTTCTCTCGACGCCGGTACCGTGGTGCCTTCTTCCTCTCCCGCCGGAGCGGGGTTTTTTTTTGTTAAGAAGAAGGACGGTACTCTGCGCCCCTGCGTGGATTATCGAGGGCTGAATGACATAACGGTTAAGAATCGTTATCCGCTTCCCCTTATGTCGTCAGCCTTCGAGATTCTGCAGGGAGCCAGGTTCTTTACTAAGTTGGACCTTCGTAACGCTTACCATCTCGTGCGCATCAGAGAGGGGGACGAGTGGAAAACGGCGTTTAACACTCCGTTAGGGCATTTTGAATACCGGGTTCTGCCGTTCGGTCTCGCTAATGCTCCAGCTGTCTTTCAGGCATTAGTTAATGATGTACTGAGAGACATGCTGAACATCTTTGTTTTCGTTTACCTTGACGATATCCTGATTTTTTCACCGTCACTCGAGATTCATGTTCAGCACGTTCGAAGTGTACTCCAGCGCCTTTTAGAGAATTGTCTCTACGTGAAGGCTGAGAAGTGCGCCTTTCATGTCTCCTCTGTCACATTTCTCGGTTCTGTTATTTCCGCTGAGGGCATTCAGATGGATCCCGCTAAGGTCCAGGCTGTCAGCGATTGGCCCGTTCCTAAGTCACGTGTCGAGTTGCAGCGCTTTCTCGGTTTCGCTAATTTCTATCGGCGTTTCATTCGTAATTTCGGTCAAGTGGCTGCCCCTCTCACAGCTCTGACTTCTGTCAAGACGTGCTTTAAGTGGTCCGGTTCCGCCCAGGGAGCTTTTGATCTCCTCAAGAAGCGTTTTACATCCGCTCCTATCCTTGTTACTCCTGACGTCACTAAACAATTCATTGTCGAGGTTGACGCTTCAGAGGTGGGCGTGGGAGCCATTCTGTCCCAGCGCTTCCATTCTGACGATAAGGTCCATCCTTGCGCTTATTTTTCTCATCGCCTGTCGCCATCGGAACGCAACTATGATGTGGGTAACCGCGAACTGCTCGCCATCCGCTTAGCCATAGGCGAATGGCGACAGTGGTTGGAGGGGGCGACCGTTCCTTTTGTCGTTTGGACTGACCATAAGAACCTTGAGTACATCCGTTCTGCCAAACGACTTAATGCACGTCAAGCTCGTTGGGCGTTGTTTTTCGCTCGTTTCGAGTTCGTGATTTCTTATCGCCCGGGAAATAAGAACACCAAGCCTGATGCCTTATCCCGTCTCTTTAGTTCTTCTGTGGCTTCTACCGACCCCGAGGGGATTCTCCCTGAAGGGCGTGTTGTCGGGTTGACTGTCTGGGGAATTGAGAGACAGGTAAAGCAAGCACTCACTCACACTGCGTCGCCGCGCGCTTGTCCTAGTAACCTTCTGTTCGTTCCTGTCTCTACTCGTCTGGCTGTTCTTCAGTGGGCTCACTCTGCCAAGTTAGCTGGCCACCCCGGCGTTCGGGGTACGCTTGCTTCTATTCGCCAGCGGTTTTGGTGGCCTACTCAGGAGCGTGACACGCGCCGTTTCGTGGCTGCTTGTTCGGACTGCGCGCAGACTAAGTCAGGTAACTCTCCTCCTGCCGGTCGTCTCAGACCGCTTCCCATTCCTTCTCGACCATGGTCTCACATCGCCTTAGACTTTATTACCGGTCTGCCTTCGTCTGCGGGGAAGACTGTGATTCTTACGGTTGTCGATAGGTTCTCTAAGGCGGCACATTTCATTCCCCTCGCTAAGCTTCCTTCCGCTAAGGAGACGGCACAAATCATCATTGAGAATGTGTTCAGAATTCATGGCCTCCCGTTAGACGCCGTTTCAGACAGAGGCCCGCAATTCACGTCACAGTTTTGGAGGGAGTTCTGTCGTTTGATTGGTGCTTCCGTCAGTCTCTCTTCCGGGTTTCATCCCCAGTCTAACGGTCAAGCAGAAAGGGCCAATCAGTCGATTGGTCGCATATTACGCAGCCTTTCTTTTCGAAACCCTGCGTCTTGGGCAGAACAGCTCCCCTGGGCAGAATACGCTCACAACTCGCTTCCTTCGTCTGCTACCGGGCTATCTCCGTTTCAGAGTAGTCTTGGGTACCAGCCTCCTCTGTTCTCGTCCCAGCTCGCCGAGTCCAGCGTTCCCTCCGCTCAGGCTTTTGTCCAACGTTGTGAGCGCACCTGGAGGAGGGTCAGGTCTGCACTTTGCCGTTACAGGGCGCAGACTGTGAGAGCCGCCAATAAACGTAGGATTAAGAGTCCTAGGTATTGTCGCGGTCAGAGAGTGTGGCTTCCCACTCGTAACCTTCCCCTTACGACAGCTTCTCGCAAGTTGACTCCGCGGTTCATTGGTCCGTTCCGTGTCTCTCAGGTCATCAATCCTGTCGCTGTGCGACTGCTTCTTCCGCGACATCTTCGTCGCGTCCACCCTGTCTTCCATGTCTCCTGTGTCAAACCTTTTCTTCGCGCCCCCGTTCGTCTTCCCTCCCCCCCCCCCGTCCTTGTCGAGGGCGCACCTATTTACAAGGTACGGAAGATCATGGACATGCGTTCTCGGGGACGTGGTCACCAGTACTTAGTGGATTGGGAGGGTTACGGACCTGAGGAGAGGAGTTGGGTTCCATCTCGGGACGTGCTGGACCGTTCGTTGATTGATGATTTCCTCCGTTGCCGCCAGGGTTCCTCCTCGAGTGCGCCAGGAGGCGCTCGGTGAGTGGGGGGGTACTGTCATGTTTTGTCATTGATTATCATGTCTTGTCCCTGTGCTTCCCTTCTATTCGTTTCCCTCTGCTGGTCTTATTAGGTTCTTTCCCTCTTTCTATCCCTCTCTCTCCCTCCCTCTCTCCCTCTCTCGCTCTCTCTCTCTATCGTTCCGTTCCTGCTCCCAGCTGTTCCTCTTTCTCCTAACTACATCATTTACTCTTTCACACCTGTCCCCTATTTTTCCCTCTGATTATAGTCCCTATTTTGCCCTCTGTTTTCCGCTTCTGTCCTTGTCGGATCCTTGTTTGATGTTTGCTGTTCTGTGTCCTTGTTCCGCCCTGTCGTGTTTTTGCCTTCTTCAGATGCTGCGTGTGAGCAGGTGTCTATGTCAGCTACGGCCTGTGCCTTCCCGAAGCGACCTGCAGTCTGTGGCCGCGTCTCCAGTCGTTCCTCTCTACTGACGAGAGGATTTCAGTTTTCCTGTTTTGGATTTACCTAAGATAATATCCAGGAGTATCGGTTTTTGTTTAAGACTGGAATAAAGACTCTGTTTCTATTAAGTCGCTTTTGGGTCCTCATTCACCAGCATAACAAGATTTGTTTAAGACTACCAAGAATCACTCTGCGACCCTGATTTAGCCCACTGCAGTAATAGGTTAAAGGAGCTTTTTTGATATAGCGATCCATTGTATTTGGTAAGGATTTTTTCCCGAACATGTGATCTGATCATGTAAACTTTGAACCTAAGTGTGACCAGGAAAAACTCTAGGTCCTCGTTTTAGCCTACAACAAGGGCACAGAGTTTCACTTGGTCAGGTCATATGATTAGGAGAAAACTCTGGCCCCACATGAGCATTAATTTGTACACTTCCACTGAATACCAATCTGAGTCTGGGTTCCTGGGCCCGTATTCATAAAGTGTCTCAGATTAGGAGTGCTGATCCCAGACCAGTTTATCCTTTTAGATAATAATTAACAAGATTATATGGAGAGACAGAACCTGATCCTACATCAGCAATCCTACTCTGAGACGCTTTACAAATATCTGTTCCTGAATTCTAACCGTCACACAGTCAGATGTTTGCATGATGAGGCTGGGGGCAGTTTTAGGGACGGGGGACTTTCTAAACAACCCCTCGATCCGTCTAAAATTAATCTGTTCTTCTTTTTTTTTTACACAAGATGGAGGGAACGTTGGCGCCAGGGAAAGAAGAAGAGGAGTGTTGGATTCACTGTCTGAGTCACCCGGAGAGAGAGGGGGGGAGAGAGAAAGATAGAGTGAGACAGAGGGAGAGAAAGAGAGGGAGAGAGAGAGGCCTAAAATATACATTTAAGTGGTATATTTATCTCTGTGTCTATGTTGGTTGCTGGTGCAAGGGTAGAGCTCCCATAGAAATAGAACACCTGGAAGTTCTAGAAATTCTAGAATGTACACCATTCACCCAATATGGCAGGTACGATTCCATTCGATTCCAACATTCGAAATCCATTATGGCCGCCAGTCATTACATTGAATGTTCAGTTCTATGTCTTCTAGTGCTATGGCAGCGCCACAGTAGCTGAGTAATGTTCCCTGAGCTTTTCTTGTATACTTATACCCTGGTCAGGTCACTGTGGTAACAGGGCTAGTGGAGGAGGGGGTAGGGGGAAGGGTAGTGAAGAGGTTACATGTGCACCAAGGTAAAAATGCCATTCATTCCTGTTGAATGGAGGGAGGCAAGTGAAACACTAGCCCAGTATGTCTGTGTGACAGTGCTAGGTCCCTCCATTTTAGTGTATAGGGATTGTGTGTGTGTGTGTGTGTGGGTGTGTGTGTGTGTGTGTGTGTGTGTGTGTGTGTGTGTGTGTAAAGATGTGTCGAAGCCGTGGTCTAAAAAAAGAAAGGGTCAAGGGTCAGTGGACTAGCTTCCCTCTCAGCGCATCAGTGTTCATGTGTGTGTGTGTGTGTGTGTGTGTGTGTGTGTGTGTGTGTGTGTGTGTGTGTGTGTGTGTGTGTGTGTGTGTGTGTGTGTGTGTGTGTGTGTGTGTGTGTGTGTGTGTGTGTGTGTGTGTGTGTGTGTGTCTGTGTTGCCCATGATAACACAGAGGTAGTCAGGGAGGAGGTCAAAAATAACCTCTGAAAACAACCCGGGAAGAGAGAGGCAGACGTGGAAGTGGACAGGAAAAAAACTAGCTCGCTCATAGTTTATAGACAGACATAGTATCAATAACAAATGTTAGACAGCCGCCCAGCATCAAACACCTCTATCTCTGGATGAGACAGTGACGAGAGGCTTGCAAACGAGGTGGCTAAACCACAATGCTAGAACTGTCTGTCTGTTGGAGAATATATATAACATGGGTTATACATATTATGGGGTATTCCTGGACAAAGAGGTCTGGATGGATGGTGCGATAACAGGTCTGGAAAGTGAACTGAGGACAGTGTGGAGAGAACGAGAGACACAAAAAATGGGAGTGAGGGAGTAAGGAAAAGACTGAAGAAAGTTAGTCATAATGTCTCTAGTTCTTCACAGTATGGTGTTAACCACACGCTAACCACCACTTCGAGAAACTGGTACATACTTCTGCACCTTGTTCACATAGCAACAAGTACTAAGACCTTACCACACCTCTCCAGACTTTTCTACAGTGTACAGTAAGACATACAGGATCCATGCATGTACACTTAACGTAAACTCCCAGACATGGACATTAATAACCGTCTGTAACTCTCTGACTCCATGTTTGAGTGTTGAGGGGCACAGGTGGAGGCCGGGAGGAGTGCTCGGTAAAGGCTAGATTGTCTTCTGGGAGGAGGGAGTGGTGGAGAGAGTGGGGGAAAGAAGTGGAGGTGGGGGTGGTAGTGAGAGTGAAGGGGTTGGGGGAGTCTCCCATTACCTGAGAAAGACTTGGTTGGGTCAGAAGTCAAAATGTGTAGCAGCACCATGCCTTAGCTGTATTACTGTGGCCATTTTCTGACCTGTTTGCCTCATTCAAAATGGGAAAGCACCTTACATTCTATATTTAGGCTTTCACATGGCCATACTTTGTGTCTACACATTACTATCATCTAGTCACTTCCAGTCAGTGTTGCTAATCGGGTGGAAAGGAAGGGAGTGGAGAGGGACATAGACATAGACAGACATCTCCCCCATAGCGACTGAATGACTGAGGGCCCGTTCAGATCCACTAGATTTGTTACCAGCACCGGTCTCGTAAAATCACGTGATATAAAAAATATTTGTGTTCACATGAGCTACACTTACGGTGGCTTCGGAGACGCTACCAAAGATACTGATAACTGCTACGTTCTCCCTGCACACCTCTAGTCTTGTAAATCTTACAGTAGACAGTTTGGAAGAAGGCTATGAGAGCAGCTTCTCCTTTAAACCATTAGATACACCAATTCCCCAAGCATGTGCAGACATCAGAAGGATAGGAGGACCGAAGAGCCATCACTCTATGTTGCTGTAGTGTTTGTTCCTACTTTGCTACCTGCCAAACTTGTCATAAATATTTTATATTTGTCATTTAAATTTTTTCCCCTTTTCCTCCCCAATTTCGTGATATTACAATCTTGTCTCATCGCTGCAACTCACCAGCGGGCTCGGGAAAGGCGAAAATGGAGCCATGCATCCTCCGAAACATGACCCTTCTTAACATCCGCTAGCTTAAACCAGAAGCCAGCCACGCCAATGTGTCGCCACAAGGAGTCGCTAAAGCGCGATGAGCCAAGTAAACCCCCCCCGGCCAAACCCTCCCCTAACGCGGACGACGCTGGTCACGGCTAGTTGTGACACAAGATCGAACCCCAGGCTGTAGCGACGTCACAACAGTGCGATGCAGTGCCTTAGACCGCTGCGCCACTCGGGAGGACTTCGGTTTTTACTTTTAATAACCGTTTAATCAAAATCGGCATTAATCAAAAACACATTTACCAGCGTCTTAGTATTTCCTCGCTCAACTTCTTCACCCCGGACACTTTATCTGGACATGGTTCTAAAGGACCTCTACCAGCCGAAAAGTGAAGTAGCAACATTAACTTTACGCCATCTAATTGTAGTCGCTGTACTCCTGTATAACATACAGGAGAGCTATCGCCTTATGGTGAGGATAGCCATGTTACAAGCCCTCTTCAGATGCAATTGTTAGGCAAGGGCAATTTAAGTGTAGGAAAGGATGAAACAGCGTCTGTGCCACCAGTAAGTACAGATAGTAGTATAAATCCACCGGCACAGTCCCCCACAGCCGGACAATTTATTCAAGACTTCTGGAAAGAAATGCTGTCGGCATGCTCAACCGGTGTCGCTCATTCAGCCGACAGAAACTTTCAACCGGTTCTCCCCGTTAATTAAGCAAGGAGTCAGAGTCAGAGGCCGAGCCTTCTCAGGTCTCTCTTCCACCCGTCACGGGGTCTAAGCTGAAGCCTCCCACCATTAACTCTGACAAATTGAAAACCCTAGTCATTGGCAATATTAGACTTAAAAAGAATCATCCGGCGATCATACACTGTTTACCAGGGGGCGAGGCTACCGACGTAAAGGCTAATCTGAAGAGGGTGCTGGCTAAGGCCAAAACTGGCGAGCGTAGAGAATACAGGGATTTTGTTATCCACGTCGGCACCAATGATGTTAAGATGAAAGTCAGAGGTCACCAAGCGCAACATAGCTTCAGTGTGTAAATTAGCTAGAAAAATGTGTCGGCATAGAGTTATTGTCTCTGGCCCCCTCCCAGTTAGGGAGAGTGATGAGCTCTACAGCAGAGTATCACAACTCAATCGCTGGTTGAAAACTGTTTTCTGCTCCTCCCCAAAAATTGAATTTGTAGATAATTGTCCCTCTTTCTGGGACTCACCCACAAACAGGACCAAGCCTGGCCTGCTGAGGAGTGACCCACTCCATCCTAGCTGGAGGGGTGCGCTCATCTTATCAACATAGACAGGGCTATAACTCCTCTAGCTCCACAATGAGATAGCCAGCCTGCCAGCTTAGTGGAGTCTGCCACTAGCACAGTCAGTGTAGTCAGCTCAGCTATCCCCATTGAGAATGTGTCTGTGCCTCGATCTAGGTTGAGCAAAACTAAACATGACGGTGTTTGCCTTAGCAATCTCACTGGAATAAAAACCTCCTCAATTCCTGTCATTATTGAAAGAGATTGTGATATCTCACATCTCAAAATAGGGCTACTTAATGTTAGATCCCTCACTTCCAAGGCAGTCATAGTCAATGAACTAATCACTGATCATAATCTTGATGTGATTGGCCTGACTGAAACATGGCTCAAGCCTGATGAATTTACTGTGTTAAATGAGGCCTCTCTTTCTGGTTACTCTAGTGACCATATCCCTCGCGCATCCCGCAGAGGTGTTGCTAACATTTACGACATAGTTTTTTTTATTTGGCCCTCCTATGTTGAACATAATAAATGGCTCCCTATCCACCGGACGTGTACCAAACTCACTAAAAGTGGCAGTAATAAAGCCTCTCTTGAAAAAGCCAAACCTTGACCTGGAAAATGTTAAAAACTCTGCCTATATCGAATCTCCCATTCCTCTAAAAGAAAATGTAAAAAGCTGCTGCGCAGCAACTCACTGCCTTCCTGGAAACAAATATTGTATATGAAACGGTTCAGTCTGGTTTTAGAACCCATCATAGAACTGAGACTGCACACTTGAAGGTGGTAAATTACCTTTTAATGGCATCATACCAAGGCTCTGCATCTGTCCACTTGCTCCTAGACCTTAGTGCTGCTTTGGACACCATCGATCACGACAATCTTTTGGAGAGATTGGAAACCCTAATTGGTCTACACGGACAAGTTCTTGTCTGGTTTAGATCTTATCTGTTGGAGAGATATCAGTTTGTCTCTGTGGATGGTTTGTCCTCTGACAAATCAATTGTACATTTCGGCATTCCTCAAGGTTCCATTTTAGGACCACTATTGTTTTCACTATATGTTCTACCTCTTGGGGATGTCATTCGGAAACACAATGTCAACTTTCACTGCTAGGCGGACGACACGCAGCTATACATTTTGATGAAACATGGTGAAGCGCTAAAACTGCCTCACATGGAAGCCTGTGTTTCAGACATAAGGAAGTGGATGGTGGCAAATGTTTTACTTTTAAACTCGTACAAAACAAAAGACGCTAGTTCTAGGTCCCAAGAAACAAAGAGATCTTCTGTTGGATCTGACAATTAATCTTGATGGTTGTACAGTCGTCTCAAATAAAACTGTGAAGGACCTTGGAGTTACTCTGGACCCTGATCTCTCTTTTGACAAACATATCAAGAATATTTAAATGACAGCTTTTTTCCATCTTCGTAACATTGCAAAAATCTGAAGCTTTTTGTCCAAAAATGTGGCAGAAAAGCTCATCCATACTTTGGTCAATTCTAGATTAGACTACTACAATACTCTACTCTCCGGCTACCCGGATAAATCACTAAATACACTTCAGCTAAATTCAGCTAAATCTTGATTAGAACCAATTTTTTAAATCATATTACTCCAGTGCTAGCCTCTCTACACTGGCTTCCTGTTAAGGCTAGGGCTGATTTCAAGGTTTTACTGCTAACCTGCAAAGCATTACATGGGCTTGCTCCTACATATCTCTCCGATTTGGTCCTGCCGTACATACCTACACGTACTCTACGGTCACAAGATTTAGGCCTCCTTATTGTTCCTCGAATTTCTAAGCAAACAGCTGGAGACAGGGCTTTCTCCAATAGACCTACATTTTTATGGAATGGTCTGCCTATCCATGTGAGAGACGCAAACTTGGCCTCGACCTTTAAGTCTTTACTGAAGACTCATCTCTTCAGCAGGTCCTACGATTGAGGGTAGTCTGGCCCAGGGGTGCGAAGGTGAATGGTAAGGCACTGGAGTGACGAACCGCCCTTGCTGTCTCTGCCTGGCCAGCTCCCATCTCTCCATTGGGATTCTCTGCCTCTGACAAGATTACGGGGGCAGAGTCACTGGCTTACTAGTGCTCTTCCATGCCGTCTCTAGGAGGGGTGCGTCACTTGAATGGGTTGAGTCACAGACGTGACCTTCCTGTCCGGTTTTGCGTCTCCTTAGGTTCGTGTGGTGGAGGAGATCTTTGTGGGCTATACTCAGCCTTGTCTCAGGGTAGTAAGTTGGTGGTCTGTTGACATCCCTCTAGTGGTGTGGGGGCTGTGCTTTGGCAAAGTGTGTAGGGTAATATCCTGCCTGGTTGGCCCTGTCCTGGGGTATCGTCAGACGGGGCTACAATGCCCCCCCCCCTCCATCTCAGCCTCCAGTATCTATGCTGCAATAGTCTATGTGCCGGGGGGTTAGGGTCAGTCTGTTATATCTAGTGTAATTCTCCTGTCTTATCTGGTGTCCTGTGTGAATTTAAGTACGCTCCCTCTAATTCTCACTCTCTCTCCCTCTCTTCCTCCCCTCCCGGAGGATCTGAGCCCTAAGATCATGCCTCAGGACCACCTGGCCTGATGACTCCTGGCGGTCCCCAGTCCACCTGGTCGTGCTGCTGCTCCAGTTTCAACTCTTCTGCCTGTGGCTATGGAACCCTGACCTGTTCACCGGATGTGCTACCTTGTCCCGGACCTGGTGTTTTTGACTCTCTCGCTCTCTACTGCACCCACTGTCTCAACCTCTGATTGACCCTGCTGGTCATCTATGAACTTTTGCACATCTTGAAGAACAATCTGGCCTTAATGGCATTGTACTATCTCCACCAGGCACATACAGAAGAGGAGTTTTTCCTAGCCAGCGAGCCTCTACATCTGCATTGCTTGCCGTTTGGGGTTTTAGGCTGGGTTTCTGTATATCACTTTGTGGCATCTGCTGATGTAAAAAGGGCTGTATAAATACATTGATTGATTTAATTGATTTTAAGATGGTAGCTAGCTAACAACATTATGACTAGGCTACTACCAAGGCTAGCTATATATATATAAAAAGATGAGTTACAGCTCTCAAACACAGAAGTGAATAAATGTTATAAAACAGTATCATACGCTTTATACAGAGCTAGGTAGCAAGCTAAATAAATTATCTAGGCTATGCATCACATAATTGTTAGCTAACAACCATAAAAGTTCAAGTAAATGCAGTCTCAAATAGCCACCTGTCACTTTTAATAGTCAGGCAACGGCACACATTTCAGGAAATAAACGGCTGTTTCAAACAAACGCCTGGTCTAAATGAACTGTTTAGGAGGTTACCATGAATTACCATGATTTGTTTAGAAGGTATAATGTTTGATTCGTTACATTACATAATTCGGTAATGACTCGGCAATCATCCATTTTTATCGACAATAAGAAACTGCTAGCCATTGGCTGCTAACAACTGAATACTGCTTGCTAACTTGCAAGCACAAAAACAGTCAACAACAACTTTGAGAGTACAGACCCCAAAAAGTTGGCTGATCGCCCTCTAGTGGTGAAAGTAGAAACGGACGAAAATGCACAGTCAAAGATATAATTATTCTGTCAAGGAAGTTTCAAAAAAATAGGGGCATACTAAGACAAAATAAATGTGACAGTGTGTAAATGATAACACATTAGTGTAGGACATAAATAAATGTAGTAAAATGCTGGAAGTGAATGCTGGAATTAAACATTTAACTATGCAAATGAGCAAAAGCTGTGTGCATTAAGGAAATAGACGCCAGGCTCAAATAGAAGCCTCTAATAAGCGCCTGTTGTGTCCAATGATTTAAGCAAATAAATACCCGGGCTATTAATTGAAGTTTTACAGTTGATTATATTACAACTTAAGCTAATTACCTCAAAACAAGCCAGGCTTAATTTAGTCCTATAATGCAAATCATTACTTGAGATATAGCTAAACAAATTGTGTCTAAAAAACTTGACCTCCGGAGGTGGCACAGGAGACGTGACAAGTTCGCAAGTTTAGATTACACTAAAGGTAGAGCCGAGCGTATTTTCTCAAAAACATTAGAGAATCTTCCGTAGTGAGAATACACTCTGAGACTGACTCCTGCTGCAGTTGCCTGAAATATGCAGTGAATAACTTGGCTAGGTCGTGTGAAGGCAGGGACTTGAAAGCTGGAGCAATATCACAGGGCCATGTCAAGGAAGAGGAGGGCTAAGAGGAGCGTGACGGAGACAGGGAGAAAGAGGGGCGGAGGGAAGAAGGGATGGGAAAGAGGCCACTGGTTCGGGAAGACTGGGGAGTTGGGTCTGTTATAGCTGGTAGAAGTCAGCGGATCTGACAGAGACGGAGAGAAAGAGGGTAGAAGAAAAATTATAGGATGAGAGAAAGAGGGAAGGAGGGAAAGGGGAGGGAGCGAAAGAGTTCAAAGTTGGGACGGACACATCTGGCAAGATTCAGCGAAGACATCAGCTGATTTGACAGAGACAGATAGAGGGAGGGACTGAGGGAGGAACAGATTTGGAATGTGAAGGGGTGAAAGAGCTGGAACCTAGACAGCTGTTAGGATTCACCAATACATCAGCATATCCTTTTCTACATGGGGATGAGACTGGAGGGTGGCATGTACACAGAGAAAAACCTTGTTTTCACCACGTGACAAATAAAACCTTTGGCTGAAGTTTCTCTTGGAAAGAAACAAGATATTACCATAGCTCTGTGTTAGGTCACTTACAACCCCATAGCAATTTGCAAGTCATTTTAAGAAGTAAAGCACAGAGCGCAGTACACAACAGGAATGTTATACATCATCCCTTTGTTTGGCCACGAAAGAAGGTTAGACTTCAAATCGCACAATACTATAGGAACAGTATACACCACCCAATCCTACTCCATTTGTACGGCAGTGACGTGAGGCAGGTCTGTAATGTTACTTGTGATAGTGTTTATAAACTCGTGTGTACTGTACATGTAACGGGACAGTTTCCATTGTTTCCATACAGTGGCTGTCAAACAGTACTGTCAATGTGTACACACAGAGACACACAGCATACTGTTATGACAGGCAAAGCACGTCAACTGACAGTTCAGTGGAAAACCAAGACCATTCACCAAATGACCAGAGAAGGTTAACTGCAGAATGCAGTTGGAAATATGTTTGTGTACGTACATCTGTACATCAGCTTCAATAGACAGAAACATCAACCATAATCAAATAATCCAGAAACCAAGAGAGAAAGTAAGAAATCACACAAATGACACACATGAACACCACAGAAGGGAATGGTCTAAGAAAGATACCAAGAGAAAGAACCAAAGGCAGACAGATTAAGTGGCTCAGTGTCCTGATTGGTCAACGTGTAGGGAGTGTTATAGGGAGTGCTGCTGCTAAAACTGTTGCTAACCACTTCCCTCAGTCCTCCAACATTCCATAAATCAGCAAACACACTAGTGATTGGCATTCCAAGTCTTTTCGGTGAGCCGGATCATTTGGCCCTGTTCATTTAAAAACAAGCGTCATTTGGCTCCCAAACGGCTTTTGATTCCAAATGTTTGAAAATCAACCTAGAACTTCGAAAAAAAAATTAAAATCTCTTGTGTAAAGCCCAAAAAGTATAATGATATGCACATTCAAATGAATGTTTATGCACTGCAAAAATTAGCGTGGGCCAGAATGACGTGCCCTCGCCACTATTTACCGTTTCTGCAGTGAGGATTCCCCATCTTCAGAGAATGATTTTTGTAACTTATTTTCAGATAATCGTTGTTTAAAAACTCAAAAAGCAATAGTAGCAGTATGCAAATCGGAGCCAAATGAACAGCTCTTTCACAATGTGATTCGGTTGCCAACGCTCACCAAAAAGAGCCGTTCTAAAAGAGCCATTCGTTCGCGAACGAGCCATCACTAAAACACACATGAAGCCCAGCTTAAACCTTCAAGACAATAACCTTAAACTGTAGGTAGCATAAACGTAACCACGTGTAACATATGGAGTTTGCATTAGCATACGCATCTAAAGTCAGAATTCAGAAGAATATTGGAAAATGTTTTTCCGGGGGGTGATGTAATATGGAGGACCCAGTAAGCCAGCCTATTCCCTATAATGTCAACTCCAACAGAAATAACTTCAAATGTATAACTTCAAATTATACCCAATTGTTGCACTCTGGTTTCTGGTTTCAATTAAAACTTCAGCCAGCGTACAAGAAAATACTTCAAATATTATGAATTTATTGTTACAAATCAACTTGTCTGCTAATGTTAGCCCTGCCAGTTTGCTATCGGCACCTAGTTCACAGCTACTGTACATTAAAGTAAAACAACGTTTTTGAAATACATAACTCCATCTAATCATTTATCAAAGAATGTTAGCTATATGCAGTTATCTTATCCAGCCAGCTAACTTTAGTTATTTAACCAGACTAGGTACTAGTCTAGCCAGCCTAACCAACCATCACAGTTGTGGTCAGCAAGCTAGAGCCCAACTACTCAAGACCAGCCATTTTTTATTTAACTAGGCAAGTCTGTTAAGAACACATTCTTATTTACAATGACGTCCTACCCTGGATGACACTGGGCCAATTGTGAGCCGCCCGATTGGGACTCCCAATCACGGCCGGATGTGATGCAGCCTGGATTACGAACCAGGTACTGCAGTAACGCCTCCAGCACTGAGACGCAGTGTATTAGACCACTGCGCCACTTGGGAGCTAGAACACAACTAACAAAACACAACTAAAACATAACTACAAATCAAAGCAAAGAGACTTGCAGATTGATGGCTGGGGCCCATCTGATGCTACAACTTATAAAAACGTTCCAGGGGGATGCGGCAGCCTCACCGGCCGATGGAGCGTCAGTGAAATCCCAAATAGATAGATTCCCACTAGATAATTCAGCCACAAAGTACGTGAAGTGCACATCCCCATCTGCTTCTTGTTTACATCACTTCGTGTTTATTCCTGTGATTGGTGGATTATAGCTCACCAACGGCAACACTTGGTCTGGAATGTAATTACATGCTAGCATGTTTAGATCGTTAGTCAGCTTGAGCTAGCTACCGAGCTAGTATACAAACTCGGTAGCACAGAGAAGATCCTCCATATGAAGTTGAGAAATAGTGCATTGTGGGTAGTTTAGAAGATATCCGGAAATGAGTCAATGAATATGTAATGATAAACTGATATGGTTTCATGATTGGCCTCAGCGTTGGTGTGTGGGCTGTGGCAGACACACTCTAGAGACTGTCAGTGCGGTTGGCTAGCGTTCGTGTAGCATAGAATAACATAGCATTAGCATAGCCTAGCGTTAACATAGCATAGCACAGCTGGGACCTCTGCGGTTTCACTCACCCCGGGAGACCTGTCTCAACAAGCAGCCTGCTCTTAGCTCTTAGAGCCCTCTGATCCCTCTCCTCACCACAGGAAACCACCACTTGGCAGCAGGGCAGGGAGAAACTGGCTCCCAAAGGGGCTCAATTCCGTCTCAATGTGCATTAGAGCAGTTAGGCGTAAACTAGGAGGTGAGGGACCCCATAGGGAAGCCATCATGAATCAGTGATTGCATTGCATTGGAATAGGTAGAGGGAAACTGGGGGATTAGGAAACCCACAGGGGCTCTATTCCGCCTCATTCAGCATTCGCGTAGTCATATGATAACAAGGTGGGCGCCATTCCATGGCCTATTGTAATAGGTATGGGGAAACGGGGCGAGGAATCCTGTGAGGGAGAAAAATCCATCTTACTTAGCTTAAGAGTAGTCATAAGGAGCCATTCCATGGCATTGGAAGAGGGAAACTGGGGAGTGAGGGGCCCCGAGAGGACTCCATTCCGGCTAACTCCGCATTGGAGTAGATAGAAGGAAACTCCCATTCCGGCTCGCTGCAGAGCAGGAGTCGAGGCAGGGTTGAAGCCAATTTATGCTTGATCTGACAATGTGGTAGGAGGCTTCGTATGGACGGTGTGCCTCCGGAGGCATGGAGAGGCCAAATCAAGCTCCAATCAAGCACCGCATCTCGGTGCGCCTCTTAAATGTTATAACAATGCGGAGGGCTCCATATACACTACATGACCAAAGGTATGTGGACACCTGCTCATCTCATTCCAAAATCATGGGCATTAATATGGAGTTGGTCCCCCCTTTGCTGCTATTAAAGCCTCCACCCTTCTGGGAAGGCTTTCAGCTAGATGTTGCAACATTGCTGAGGGAATTGCTTCCATTTAGCTACAATAACATTAGTGAGGTCGGGTACTGATGTTGGGCGATTAGGCTTGGCTCGCAGTTGGCGGTCGAATTCATCCCTAAGGTGTTCGCGGCACCCATAAGGTTTCTCTTTAACCACGAGAGCCAATGAGTAACAGGCTCACCCGCCTGGGTCATTTACCCATAAAGCCCTGCATGTCAGCACACTCTCACAGGAACTTCAGAGAAAGACAAACAGGTTCC
This sequence comes from Salvelinus alpinus, assembly GCF_045679555.1. Classification (NCBI taxonomy): domain Eukaryota; kingdom Metazoa; phylum Chordata; class Actinopteri; order Salmoniformes; family Salmonidae; genus Salvelinus; species Salvelinus alpinus. The sequence continues at coordinate 49,143,873 of NC_092096.1, read as the reverse complement.
ACCTCGCTCCAGACAGGGAATGTTCCAATTAACAAATGTTGCTTTTGAAGACAAGGCTAACAAGGAACCTGCCACCCCACCATCTCTATCCCCCCTCTTCTCTCCCACTGGTTGAACTCTAACCTCATTGGTGGAGAGGTTGAACAGATGGAATGCTGATGGACCGACCAACAGCAGATCAGAGGGATGATAAAACTAACTAGAGTTAGTAGGTGATCTTTCAGAGCACTTTTTTAAAAGATACGGTAGAATACAGTATGTGTAAAGCAAAATAAACTACATAGATTATGTAAAAAAATATAACTGGTTTTGAATTTTCTCAGTACAGGCCATTTTGAGCATAAAGTTATCTAGCATCTGCTGTGAAGGCAAACATCTTTGTTTTAACTGCAATAGTTTAACCCCCCGTTAACCCTTTTTGACAACAACAACTGGACTCTGTCATGAAGCCATCTTTGTTTAGAGTGTATAAACTGTATAGAGTACATGAAATTGTGTAAACTACCAAAGAGCACTCCCAAACTGGTCACACACAGTTCTTCACAAACACGGGTCCCGCTCATCCAAACACTCAGAGTGCTGGGTGAATGATTTACTGAACAGCAGGAAGTGAAGGCGGCCATCTTGGATGATGGATATATGATGGTGGCCCGGTTAGGACATAAATAGTGACCTCACAGAGAGAGGATGTTATCTTAATGGCTCTGAAGACGACAGGAGACAGTGCAGATTGTTTTGAGCTGCTTGTAAAGAAAGACGGATCGTAAAGAAAGAGAGATAGAGTTATGGGGATGGGTCCCAGTCTTGCTTTCTTTCCACAGGCTAAAGGTCTAGAGTTACATTGAAGTCATCAGGTCTCACTGCTACAGATGTTCAGATGTTCTAGCTTTAAAAAAAAAAAAAACTATTTAGCTGTAAAAGGACTGTTTGAAAGGAATGTTTGTTCTGTTTTTTGGAGTAATTCAAGATTTATTTGAGACTAAATCTGGGATCATTTGAGGCTTCTGGAAGTGAAACATCTGCACATATCCCAGAGTGGGCCTTAAATAACACCTGAGACCAGAGGGGTTGGACAGAATGACTGTGTCATTGACTGTTTAGAAACAGTGACTTCCAACGTGGGATGGTTCAAAGCCACCACCAACGCTACGGAACTCAAACATTCTCATCAGATAATACTTAATTAATTGCCTTTCTCTCAAAACCGAGGAAAGTTCACAGACAGGACACATGATGAGAAATGAAGGGAGGATGAAACACAGCTGTGAGGGAGGAGAGGAGATGTAGAGATGTGTTGGGTGAAGAAAGAGGGACACTTGTTGTTTTCTCTCCAGTCGTCCTTTGTGATTTGTGCGTCTTTTCTTCTCTGATGTCACTCGTGACACCCAAGAATCAAATCAAATCGTATTTGTCACATGCGCCGGATACAACAGATCTTACAGTGAAATGCTTACTTCCACGCATTAACCAACAATGCAGTTTTATGAAAAATACGTTTAAAGTAAAAAATAGATAAGTACATTAAAAAATAAATAAAGTAACAAATAATTAAAGAGCAACAGTAAAATAACAATAGCGTGGACATGTACATGGGGTACCGGGACAGAGTCAAGGTGCGGGGGCACCGGTTAGTCGAGGTAATTGAGGTAATATGTACATGAAGGTAGAGTTAAAGTGACTATGCATAGATAATAAACAGAGAGTAGCAGCAGCGTAAAAGAGGGGTGGGGTAAAACAAATAGTCTGGGTAGCCATTTGAATAGCTGTTCAGGAGTCTTATGGCTTGGGGATAGAAGCTGTTAAGAAGTCTTTTGGACCTAGACTTGGCGCTCCGGTACCGCTTGCCGTGAAGTAGCAGAGAGAACAGTCTATGACTAGGGTGGCTGGTGTCTATGACAATTTTTAGGGCCTTCCTCTGACACCGCCTGGTATAGAGGTCCTGAATGGCAGGAAGCTTGGCACCAGTTATGTACTGGGCCATACGCACTACCCTCTGTAGTGCCTTGCGGTCGGAAGCTGAGCAATTACCATACCAGGCAGTATACAACCAGTCAGGATGCTCTCGATGGTGTAGCTGTGGAACTTTATGAGGATTTGAGGACCCATGCCAAATCTTTTCAGTCTCCTGAAGGGGAACAGGCATTGTCATGCTCTCTTCACGACTGTCTTGGTGTATTTGGACCATGATAGTTTGTTGTTGATGTGGACACCAAGGAACTTGAATCTCTCAACCTGCTCCACTACAGCGCCGTCAATTATAATGGGGGCATGCTCGGTCCTCCTTTTCCTGTAGTCCAAAATCATCTCCTTTGTCTTGATCACATTGAGGGAAAGGTTGTTGTCCTGGCACCACACGGCCAAGTCTCTGACCTCCTCCCTATAGGCTATCTCATTGTTGTCAGTGATCAGGCCTACCACTGTTGTGTCATCGGCAAAACTTGATGGTGTTGGAGTAGTGCCTGTCCATGCAGTCATGAGTGAACAGGGAGTACAGGAGGGGACAGAGCACGCACCCCTGAGGGGCCCCCATGTTGAGGATCAGCGTGGCAGATGTGTTGTTACCTACCCTTACCACCTGCGGGTGGCCTGTCAGGAAGTCCAGGATCCAGTTGAAGAGGGAGGTGTTTAGTCCCAGGGTCCTTAGCTTAGTCATGAGCTTTGTGAGCACTATGGTGCTGAACGCTGAGCTGTAGTCAATGAATTGCATTCTCACATAGGTGTTCCTTTTGTACAGGTGGGAAAGGGCAGTGTGGAGTGCAGTAGAGATTGCATCATCTGTGGATCTGTTGGGGCGGTATGCAAATTGGAGTGGGTCTAGGGTTCCTGGGATAAATGTGTTGATGTGAGCCATGACCAGCCTTTCAAATTAATAATTTAGACAGGTTACCTTTGTGTTCTTGGGCACAGGGACTATGGTGGTCTGCTTGAAACATGTTGGTATTACAGACTCGGACAGGGACAGGTTGAAAATGTCAGTGAAGACACTTGCCAGTTGGTCAGCGCATGCTCGCAGTACACGTCCTGGTAATCCATCTGACCCTGTGGCCTTGTGAATGTTGACCTGTTTTAAAGGTCTTACTCACATCGGCTACGGAGAGCGTGATAACACAGTCGTCCGGAACAGCTGATGCTCTCATGCATGTTTCAGTGTTACTTGCCTCAAAGCGAGCATAGAAGTAATTTAGCTAGTCTGGTAGGCTCGTGTCACTGGGCAGCTCATGGCTGTGCTTCCGTAATAGTTTGCAAGCCCTGCCACATCCGACGAGCGTCAGAGCCAGTGTAGTAGGATTCAATCTTAGTCCTGTATTGATGCTTTGCCTGTTTGATGGTTTGTCGGAGGGCATAGCGGGATTTCTTACAAGCTTCCGGGTTAGAGTTCCGCTCCTTGAAAGCAGCAGCTCTAGCCTTAAGCTCAGTGCGGATGTTGCCTGTAATCCATGGCTTCTGATTGGGGTATTGACGTACAGTTACCGTGGGGACGACGACATCAATGTACTTATTGATGAAGCCAGTGACTGATGTGGTGTACTCCTCAATGCCATCAGAGGAATCCCGGAACATATTCCAGTCTGTGCTAGCAAAACAGTCCTGTAGCTTCACATCGGCTTCATCCGACCACTTTTTTATTGACCGAGTCACTGGTGCTTACTACTTTAGTTTTTGATTGTCAGGAGGATAGAATTGTGTTCAGATTTGCCAAATGGAGGGCGAGGGAGAGCTTTGTACGCATCTCTGTGTGTTGAGAATAGGTGGTCTTGAGATTTTAACCCCTCTGGTTGCACATTTAACATGCTGGTAGAAATTTGGCTGTAAGAAGTTTCCCTGCATTAAAGTCCCCGGCCACTAGGAGCGTTGCCTCTGGATGAGCGTTTTCCTGTTTGCTTATGGCCGTATACAGCTCATTGAGTGCGTTCTTAGTGCCAGCATCGGTTTGTGGTGGAAAAAAGACAGCTACGAAGAATATAGATGAAAACTCTCTTGGTAAATAGTGTGGTCTACAGCTTATCATGAGATACTCTACCTCAGGCGAGCAAAACTTTCAGACTTCCTTAGATTTCATGCACCAGCTGTTGTTCACAAATATACATGGACCGCCACCCCTTGTCTTAGCAGAGGCTGCTATTCTAAAAGAGTAAAACCTGCCAGCTGTATGTTATTCATGTCATCGTTCAGCCGCGACTCAGTGAAACATAAGATATTACAGTATTTTTATGACCCGTTTGTCTTTTCAATTATCGAAATTATTGTAAAAAAAAATGTATTTCACCTTTATTTAACCAGGTAGGCCAGTTGAGAACAAGTTCTCATTTACAACCGCGACCTGGCCAAGATAAAGCAAAGCAGTGCGACAAAAACAACAACACAGAGTTACACATGGGATAAACAAATGTACAGTCAATAACACAATAGAAAAAATAAAAATCTATATACAGTGGGTGCAAATGTAGTAAGATTAGGGAGGTAAGGCAATAAATAGGCCATAGTGGTGAAATAATTACAAGTTAGCATTAACACTGGGATAGATAGATGATGTGCAGATGATGATCTGCAAGTAGAGATACTGGGGTGCAAAAAAGCAAAAATAAATAACAATATCGGGATGAGGTAGATGGGTGGGCTATTTACAGATGGGCTGTGTACAGGTGCATTGATCTGTAAGCTGCTCTGACAGTTGATGCTTAAAGTTAGTGAGGGAGATATAAGTCTCCAGCTTCAGTGATTTTTGCAATTTGTTCCAGTCATTGGCAACAGAGAACTGGAAGGAAAGGCGTCCAAAGGAGGAGTTAGCTTGAGGGATGACCAGTGAAATATACCTGCTGGAGCCCGTGCTACGGGTGCTTGTTGCTATGGTGACCAGTCAGCTGAGTTAAGGCGGGGCTTTACCTAGCAAAGACTTATAGATGACCTGGAGCCAGTGGGTTTGGCGACGAATATGAAGTGAGGGCCAGCCAACGAGAGCATACAGGTCGCAGTGGTGGGTAGTATATGGGGCTTTGGTGACAAAACGGATGGCACTGTGATAGACTATATCTAATTTGCTGAGTAGAGTGTTGGAGGCTATATTGTAAATGACATCGCCAAAGTCAAGGATCTGTAGGATAGTCAGTTTTACGAGGGTATGTTTAGCAGCATGAGTGAAGAAAGCTTTGTTGCGAAATAGGAAGCCGATTCTAGATTTCATTTTGGATTGGAGATGCTTAATGTGAGTCTGGAAGGAGTGTTTACAGTCAGAACCGTCCAGAGTGGTGATGCTAGTCAGGCGGGCAGCGATCGGTTGAAAAGGATGCATTTAGTTTAACTAGCATTTAAGAACAGTTGGAGGCCATGGAAGGAGTGTTGTATGGCATTGAAGCTCGTCTGGAGGTTTGTTAACACTGTGTCCAAAGAAGGGCCAAAGTATACAGAATGTCGTCTGCGTAGAGGTGCGTAGAAGAGGATCAGAGAATCAGTTGCTGCGGGGGGTGCAGAGCTGGCCGGGGTAGGGGTAGCCAGGTGGAAAGCATGGCTAGCCGTAGAAAAATGGTTATTGAAATTCTCGATTGTCGTGGATTTATCAGTGGTGACAGTGTTTCCTAGCCTCAGTGCAGTGGGCAGCTGGGAGGAGGTGCTCTTTTCTCCATGGACTTTACAGTGTCCCAAAACGTTTTGGAGTCTGTACTACAGGATGCAATTTTCGGTTTGAAAAAGCTAGCTATTGCTTTCCTAACTGACTGTGTATATTGGTTCCTAACCTCCCTGAAAAGTTGCATATCGCGGGGGCTATTCGATGCTAATGAAGTACGCCACAGGATGTTTTTGTGCTGGTCAAGGGCAGTCAAGTCTGGAGTGACCCAAGGGCTGCATCTGTTCTCAGTTCTACATTTTTTGAACGGGGCATGCTTATTTCAGATGGCGAGGAAAGCACTTTTAAAGAATAACCAGGCATCCTCTACTGAAGGGATGAGATTAATATCCTTCCAGGATAATCGGGCCAGGTCGATTAGAAAGGCCTGCTCGCTGAAGTGTTTTAGAGAGCGTTTGACAGTGATGAGGGGTGGTCGTTTGACCGCGGACCCATTACGGAGGCAGGCAATGAGGCAGTGATTGCTGAGATCCTGGTTGAAGACCAGGTTGGTCAGGATGATATCTATGAGGGTGCCCGTGTTTATGGATTTGGGGTTGTACCTGGTATGTTCCTTGATAATTTGTGTGAGATTGAGGGCATCTAGCTTAGATTGTAGGACGGCCGAGGTGTTAAGCATCTCCCAGTTTAGGTCACCTAACAGTACGAACTCTGAAGATAAATGGGGGGCAATCAATTCGCATATGGAGTTCAGGGGACAGCTGGGGGCTGAGGGGGGTCTAAAGCAAGCGGCAACAGTGAGAGACTTATTTCTGGAAAGGTGGATTTTTAAAAGTAGAAGCTCGAACTGTTTGGGCACAGACCTGGATAGTATGACAGAACTCTGCAGGCTATCTCTGCAGTAGATTGCAACTCCGCCCCCTTTGGCAGTTCTATCTTGGTGGAAAATGTTGTAGTTGGGGATGGAAATTTAAGCCAGGATTCAGACATGGCAAGGACATCAGGGTTGGCAGAGTGGTCTAAAGCAGTGAATAAAACAAACTTAGGTAGGAGGCTTCTGATGTTAACATGCATGAAACCAAGGCTTTTACGGTTACAGAAGTCAACAAATGATAGCGCCTGGGGAATAGGTGTGGTACTGGAGTCTACAGGGCCTGGGTAAACCTCTACATCACCAGAGGAACAGAGGAGGAGTAGGATAAGGGTACGGCTAAAGGCTATAAGAACTGGTCATCTAGTGCGTTGGGAACAGAGAATAAAAGGAGCAGATTTCTAGGCGTGTGTAGAATAGACTCAGGGCATAATGTACAGACAAGGGTATGGTAGGATGTGAGTACAGTGGAGGTAAACCTAGGCGTTCAATGACGATGAGAGAGGTTTCGTCTCTGGTGGGACCAGTTTAGCCAGGTGAGGTCTCCGCATGTGTGGGGGGTGGGACAAAATAGCAATCTAAGGTAAGGTGAGAGGGACTGAGGGCTCTACAGTGAAATAAAACAATAAGGACTAGCCGAGACAGCAGTAGACAAGGCATATTGACATTAGAGAGCAGCATATTGACATTAGAGAGAGGCATAAATCAGTTACAGGTGTTGATCAGGAGACCTAAGACAACAACGGGTAAATGGCGATGAATGGGCAGAGCGGGTCAGTTAGGTACATACAGGACCGGAGTTCGAGGCTGGGGACGACGGATAAACAAAATGAGGTACGGTGTTATTAAAACAGTCCAGGCAGCATCAGCTGTGTAGCCGAGTGATCATAGTGTCCAAAGAACAGCAATAGGTGATTCAGGGAGCCGTTCAGTAGTCAGTACTACGCTAGGCAAGTGGAAGACACAGCGCTTAGAAAGCTAGTGGGCCGGAGCGAGAAGATGGGTCTTTGGCGACATCGCAACGGAAAAGCCCATTGAGACCACATCGGGCGACCACGTCAGCAGACCAGTCATGATGGATCAGTGGGGCTCTGCGTCGACAACAAAGGGTCCAGGCCAATTGGCAAAAGAGGTATTGTAGCCCTAGAATTAGCTGGTATATGGGCCTAGCTCGTGGATAGCTCAAGGCTAACTGGTGCCTGCTTCAGGACAGAGGTGCTAACAGTAGCCACTCGGTAGTAGCTAGCTAGCTGCGATGATCCGGTGTAATGATCCAGAGTGGCAGGAATCCGGTGATGTGGTAGAGAGAAGCAGTCCGATATGCTCTGGGCTGATAGAATTTTTCCTCCACCACCAAACTTTACAGTTGGCACAATGCATTCGGGCAGGTAGCGTTCTCCTGGCATCCGCCAAACACAGATTTGTCCGTCTTACTGCCAGATGGTGAAGCGTGATTCGTCACTCCAGAGAACGTGTTTCCACTGCATGGTGATCTTAGGCTTGTGTGCGGCTGCTCGGCCATGGAAGCCCATTTAATGAAGCTCCAGACGAACAGTTATTGCGCTGACGTTGCTTCCAGAGGCAGTTTGGAACTTGGTAAGGAGTGTTGCAACCGAGGACAGACCATTTTTACGCTTATCAGCACTCGGCGGTCCCATTCTGTGAGCTTGTGTGGCCTACCACTTTCAGATGAGCTGATGTTGCACCTAAACGTTTCCACTTAACAATAACAGCACTTACAGTTGGCCGGGGCAGCTCTAGCAGGGCAGAAATTTTACCCACTGACTTGTTGGAAAGGTGTCATCCTCTGACGGTGCCACATTGAAAGTCACTGAGCTCTTCAGTAAGGCCATTCTACTGCCAATGTTTGTCTACGGAGATTGCATGGCTGTGTGCTCTATTTTATTTCACCAGTCAGCAACGGGTGTGGCTGAAATAGCCAAATCCACTAATTTGAAGAGGTGTCCAAATACGTTTGTATATACAGTATATATATTGTATCTTGGAGTTTTCCTCTAAGTTTTTGTCCACTGCATTTCTTATACATCACTTGTATCGACAGCTGACTTCCTTCCATTTGTGGTTTGACCTCAAGTCTCCACAAAACACCCTCCTTCACCCAACTCTAAAACAGACCTCTCCTACTCCTATCCTTCCAACAACCGATTCCAATGTAATCAGTGGAGTTCAGAGTTCAGAGTTAGGCAGCATACAAAACGGTACCTTATTCCCTTTATAGTGCACTACTTTTGACCAGGGCTCATATGAATAGGGTGCCATTTGTGACACAGGCTTTCACTTCCTCTCTACTTTTGACCAGGGCCCACATGAATAGGGTGCCCTTTGTGATACATCCTTCCACTTTCTCTCGTTGTAGACAAAGCGGCTCAAATCCTGAGTGGCTATATGGCTCCCTCAATCACCTCGTCTTATCAGTTAGTTGACCTTCCTAAAATCATCAAACCTTCAAATAACCCCTCCAACGCTTCACAGATACACTCTAAACTGTCCTGAACCACAGGTCACAGGCACTTTCCCTTTATGACACATTTCTGTTCTGTTCCGTCCCACCAGAAAGGAATGTTGGGATGGTTTACGTAATATACCAAGGAACCCGTCTAAATAATGACACCTCACCAAAGGCTCCTCACCTCACGTTAGCTACCTGCGACCCCTGACCTCCGAACTACAAATGATCCCAACATCTGCGGTTTTCAGTGACCCTGCCAGCAAGGATTTATGGGTATTGCAGTTATTTAGTCATTTATAGATATTAATTTCTCATGCTGCAGGGGGAGAGAGAGGGAGAGAGATCACATGGGAGAGGGAGGCAGCCAGCGGCTCAGAGAGGGGGAGGAGGTGGGAGAGAAGAGGGAAAGGGGGTAGGAAAGAAGGAGATGTGGAGGGAAAGTAAGATGAAGTGGAGGAAAGGACAGGCTAAGAGGGAGAGGAAAAGAGAAAGAGAGTAAGAAAAGTATATAGTGAAAAGGATAGATGTAGGAGACGAGGTTAGAGTGGCGAGAAGGAAGAGAGAGAAAGAGAGGGATAGACAGAGAGGAGGAGGAGTGGAGGGGGTAGAAAGGTGGGTGACCCTGCTAGAGCCTAGGGGGCGAGTTACTGATGGGAGGTGTTGGGGGGGGGGGGGCGTCACTGGTGATATAAGGGTGAGCATTGAGGAATGCTGATGAGTTGTCGCCCCTAGCAACAGTTCGTTAGCCCTTCAGACGCAGTTTCAGCCTGGACCTGTCCCTGTTACCGGTCGGGAATGTCACAGGAATGGGAATGCTTTGGGAATGCTTTCCTCCAGGGGAAAAACACCTAGCGAGTCACTGCCTTAGGTAGAAGTTGACCGTATTAACCTACTAATACACAGTCAGATATTTCATCATTTTAAGCACTGATCCAGGTTCAAAATTACAGAGACATCACCTTAACTTCCTAATGGTAAAGGTTAGGTTTGAGTGTTGGGTAACCTGACCCCAGATCTGTTTAATTGAACTGAAAGGGCAACTAGCACCTGTAGCTCTGTTCCCATTCCGATTCTAGAACATGGTTTAGGGGGAGACAGTGGAATATGCTATGTAATCCCTAAAAGAAAGCTTGGCAGGAATGTACAGAATTATTGTACATACAGAATAATAAAGTAAGCAGAGTTATGTTATAAGTCAATTTCCAAAGCTAGAACATTCAAGTAATATAATGCGTTGGAGTCAATACTGGGATTTGCACAACACTGGGAAATGTAACGTTTACGGACAACCATCCATTCAGTCTGTCCCACATAAGCTACATATGGGTGTACACCCTTCTAATACTTATCTTACCCACCTTCTTCTCTTTCTTTTATATGCTGCATCTTTCCCTCCCCCATTCCCTTTCTCCATCTCTTTGTCATGACCGAGTGGCAGAGCGGCCTAAGGCACTGCATCGCAGTGCTAGAGGCGTCACTACAGATCCGGGTTTGATCCCGGGCTATATCACAACCGGCCGTGATCGGGAGTCCCATAGGGCGGCGCACAATTGTCCCAGCGTCGTCCAGGTTAGGGGAGAGTTTGGCCCGGGGTAGGCCGTCATTGTAAATAACAATTTGTTCTTAACTAACTTGACTAGTTAAATAAAGGTTAACATTTTCAATTTTTTTATTTTAATAAATGTATACAGTACAGTAGCACACTAATCATTATTCTCTGATAGAAAGCTTTCTCTCCATTCTTCCTCTCCTCTGGCCAACACACACACACACAGTGAGTTAGCTAATGCGTTAGCTAGCGGAGGCTATTTTAGGAACAGAGAGCCAACTAAATAAATATGTAGAGCAACTGGTGGCTCTGTTGACAAACACAGTTGCTGACCGGCCAGTGTGTGTGTGTGTGTGTGTGTGTGTGTGTGTGTGTGTGTGTGTGTGTGTGTGTGTGTGTGTGTGTGTGTGTGTGTGTGTGTGTGTGTGGCAGGGTGGGGACAATGTGACAATGGGCATCTGTCTTCCTCATTAGTGAGCTAGATGCCTTTGGGCACGGTAGAAAGACAGTGGCTGTGTCCCTATTCCCTATAGCCCATAAGCCTCTGGTAAAAAGTAGTGCAGTATTTAGGGAATAGGGTGCCATTTTGGACAAAGCCAAGGGCAGGAACAAAGCTAGATGGACTTCTATTTACAAGCGAGATAGCTACAGTAGGCCTATTCACCAGAGGCCTAGTGAGCTAGCTACAGTAGGAATTCCATTCACAACCGGGGGATCTCTGGCTAGAAAGGTCATTTTCATTCAAGAAGAAAGCTAATAATGAAGCTGAGTCTGTTAGATAACAAAGCTTTTGCTAGTGGTTATGTCACTAGGTGGCTGTAAGGCTTTGTAGTAGAGAATGGAGATGTAGCATCATATGCTAACTCTTTAGTTCTCGTTGATTGCTAGCACTGCAAAGCAGGCCAAGTAGGCCTACAGTGGCATAGCACTCAGCTAATTCTTTAGTAGCAGGCCAAGTAGGCCGACAGTGGCATAGCTCTAGGCTAATTATTTTGTAGCAGGCCAAGTTGGCCTACAGTGGCATAGCACTAAGCACATTTTTTTAGTAGCAGGCCAAGTAGACCTACAGTAGCAAAGCGCTATGCTAGCTCAGGATGAATTCTCAGTCAGGGTTAGACCAGGGAAGCTGACCAATGCTAGCTGGGTTAGCGGGCAAGCCCCAGCAGTGTTATGGGTGCTGGGCCAACTGACTGTTACTGAGTGACTTATCTACCTGTATCCTTTCAGAGCCTGTTAAAACCCAGGGCCCATATCCACAGTGTAGAGTAGACAATTGGTCGTAAATGCTGAAAATTGAGACATTATACTCCTACTTTTATGGGTAAAAATAAAAGCTATGCATGAAGCCTTTTTAGTCAGAAGAGTCCCACCTAGTCGACAGATATTCTGGATACCTCATAAGCTATCCTAACCAGTTAAGAGTTACCAGCAGGTGTCTTGACAATGGAAAAATGCAGCGAATCAGTGGTTCCTGCGCCACATGCAATTGCTTTGGAGTTGTTAAAATAATGTTTTGATATTTAGATTTTGATCAATCCATAAATAATCTCTAGACCAACATGCAACAGTATCTCTTGCCCTTTTGACAATAATTTCACAAGGCCTATTTCAAATGATATGCCTAAATATTTACAACCACTACGCTAAAAAATAAACATGTTTTTATTTTGATTATTTAATTACCTACAGCATGTTATTTCAACGTATCCCTTTGGAGTGTAACATCATGTTGTTAAAAAAGTTGCCTAAATTGGGCATGCCTATAAATTGAGCAACTGAAAGCATCTAGGACTTATGTTAACTTTGATTGTGTTCAATGAAAATTACAGACCTTCTAAACTTTGAGTGCTTCAGCGAGCAGGCCTTTCTAATCAACCTGGCCCGGGTATCCTGGAAGGATACTGACCTCATTCCGTCAGTAGAGGATGCCTGGTTATTCTTTAAAAGTGCTTTCCTCACCATCTTAAATAAGCATGCCCCATTCAAAAAATGTAGAACCAGGAACAGATATAGCCCTTGGTTCACTCCAGACCTGACTGCCCTTGACCAGCACAAAAACATCCTGTGGCGTACTTCATTAGCATCGAATTGCCCCCGCGATATGCAACTTTTCAGGGAAGTTAGGAACCAATATACACAGAAAATTGCATCCTGTAGCACAAATTCCAAAACGTTCTAGGACACTAAAGTCCATGGAGAATAAGAGCACCTCCTCCCAGCTGCCCACTGCACTGAGGCTAGGAAACACTGTCACCACCGATAAATCTACGATAATCGAGAATTTCAATAAGCATTTTTCGACGGCTGGCCATGCTTCCACCTGGCTACCCCTACCCCGGTCAACAGCTCTGCACCCCCCACAGCAACTTGCCCAAGCCTTCCCCATTTCTCCTTCACTCAAATCCAGATAGCTGATGTTCTGAAAGAGCTGCAAAATCTGGACCCCTACAAATCAGCTGGACCAGACAATCTGGACCCTCTCTTTCTAAAATTATCCGCCGCAATTGTTGCAACACCTATTACTAGCCTGTTCAACCTCTCTTTCGTATCGTCTGAGATCCCCAAAGATTGGAAAGCTGCCACGGTCAACCCCCTCTTCATAGGGGGAGACACTCTAGACCCAAACTGCTACAGACCTATATCCATCCTACCCTGCCTTTCTAAGGTCTTTGAAAGCCAAGTTAAAAAACAGATCACAGACAATTTCGAATCCCACAGTACCTTCTCCGCTATGCAATCTGGTTTCCGAGCTGGCCCTGGGTGCACCTCAGCCACACTCAAGGTCCTAAACGATATCATAACCGCCATCGATAAAAGACAATACTGCGCAGCCGTATTCATCGACCTGGCCAAGGCTTTCGACTCTGTCAATCACCACATTCTTATCGGCAGACTCAACAGCCTTGGATTCTCAAATGACTGCCTCGCCTGGTTCACCAACTTCTTCTCAGATATAGGTCCATGTGTCAAATCGGAGGGCGTTGTCCGGACCTCTGGCAGTCTCTATGGGGGTGCCACGGGGTTCAATTCTCGGGCCGACTCTTTTCTCTGTATACATCAATGATGTCGCTCTTGCTGCTGGTGATTCTCTGATCCACCTCTACGCAGACAACCCCATTCTGTATACTTCTGGCCCTTCTTTGGACACTGTGTTAACAAACCTCCAGACGAGCTTCAATGCCATACAACACTCCTTCCGTGGCCTCCAACTACTCTTAAAAGCAAGTAAAACTAAATGCATCCTATTCAACCGATCTCTGCCCACACCAGCCCGCCCGCCCGCCCAGCATCACTACTCTGAACGGTTCTGACTTAGAATATGTGGACAACTACAAATACCTAGGTGTCTGGTTAGACTGTAAACTCTCCTTCCAGACTCACGTTAAGCATCTCCGATCCAAAATTAAATCTAGAATCGGCTTCCTATTTCGCAACAAAGCATTCTTCACTCATGCTGCCAAACATACCCTCGTAAAACTGACTATCCTACAGATCCTTGACTTCGGCGATGTCATTTACAAAATATCCTCCAACACTCTACTCAGCAAATTGGATGCAGTCTATCACAGTGCCATCCGTTTTGTCACCAAAGCCCCATATTACTACCCACCACTGTGACCTGTATGCTCTCGTTGGCTGGCCCTCGCTTCATATTCGTCGCCAAACCCACTGGCTCCAGGTCATCTATAAGTCTTTGCTAGGTAAAGCCCCACCTTATCTCAGCTCACTGGTCACCATAGCAGCACCCACCCGTATGCACGTGCTTCAGCAGGTATATTTCACTGGTCACCCCCAAAGCCAATTCCTCTTTTGGCCGCCTTTCCTTCCAGTTCTCTGCTGCCAAAGACTGGAACAAACTGCAAAAATCTCTGAAGCTGGAGACTCATATCTCCCTCACTAACTTTAAGCTTCAGCTGTCAAAGCAGCTCACAGATCATTGCACCCGTACATAGCCCATCTGTAAATAGCCCATCCAACTACCTCATCCCCATATTGATATTTATTTTTTGTTGCTCCTTTGCACCCCAGTATCTCTACCTGCACATTCATCTTCTGCACATCTATCACTCCAGTGTTTAATTGCAAAAATGTTATTACTTCGCCACTACGGCATATTTATTATTGCCTTACCTCCCTAATCTTACCTCCTTTGCACACACTGTATATAGACTTTTCTATTGTGTTATTGACTGTACCTTTGTTTATTTCATGTGTAACTATGTGTTGTTGTTTGTGTCGCACTGCTTTGCTTTATCTCGGCCAGGTCGCAATTGTAAATGAGAACTTGTTCTCAACTGGCCTACCTGGTAAAATAAAGGTATTTTTATTTATTTAAATGCAGCATTTTATGCAACATTATCGGCAAGTGACTTGATGCCTACTGTGCCAAAGCGATTTAGAATTGTTAAATGGAAGTGACAAGTGTGTTGATACAATGGTGTAACGCGCCGTTTAGAGGATTCAGAGAGTGGACTGTCAACTTATGAAAGTTAAGACCAGACAGAGGCAGCATACAGGAGCTCTACAATATTTATTTTTGACAGGCAACCACCATCTCAATTATCTCTTAATCAATCACTAACATCCAATTCCAATCCTTACATTCGTCCCCCTCTGACCTAGAAATGTCCTCGTTTCTTAATTTCAAGAGACATTATGGTTATTTAGTTGCGCAATATTGAAATACTTTATATGTAATTACAAAAAAACTATCCTGATAGTAATGAGAAAGCTTAGACATGGAAAAAGCATGTTTTTTTCTCTTCTGAAAAATGCACCTGTAATTTGTTTTACAGCTACACATTTAACAACAAATGCCACTGACAAAATATTTCAATAGCAGAAAACACCAACAGTGTAAATTAAACATTTAGTCTGTATAATATCTTATCTTCTTTTTACATATCTTATCTTCTTTTAAATTTTTAATTCTTGAACCACCAAAGTCCACGAGGATGGTCTAGTAGTCCCATGTGCAGACCACATGCACACCACAGGACCATGTCTGCGCGCACACTCATCCTCAAGACCTACTTCGGTTCCATATAGCCAAAGTCACCCAGTGGGGGCTCCTCAGAGGAGGAAAGGGAGGACCATCCTCCTCAGTGAATTTCTTAAAAATCTAAATAGTGATACATTCAAAAAGTTATCCTTTTTAGATGAAACTATATTAAATATATTCACGTAACCAAATAATTGATTAAAACACACTGTTTTGCAATGAAGGTCTACAGTAGCCTCAGCACTGTAGGGTAGCACCATAGTGTAGCCGGAGGACAGCTATCTTCCTTCCTCCTCTGGGTACATTGACTTTAATACAAAACCTAGGAGGCTCATGGTCTCACTCCCTTCCATTGACTTACACTGTAATTATGACAACTTCTGGAGGATGTTCTCCAACCTATCAGAGCTCTTGCAGAATGAACTGACATGTTGTCCACCCAATCAAAGGATCAGGGAATGAATCTAGTACTGAAATCATAAGCTACAGCTAGCTAGCACTTCCTTGCATAATGTGTGGTGAGTAGTTGACTCAAAGAGAGAAAGACAATAGTTGAACAGTTTTGAACAAATTAATTTGTTGCAAAATTAAGGAGAAGCAAGAGAGAGAGAGAGCTGGCTGTATTTGGTTGTATTTTTTATTTGTTTAACTATCACTTAGCTAGCAAATGCAGCCAGCTAATTTAGCCTACTTAAACAGATTATGATGCTATTTTAGTTAGCTGGCTATGGCTATCCAACACGGGAACACTTTCAAGTCAAGCTAAAGTTTTAGTTGTATTAATTATTGCTACCGGGGTCTGCTGGTGTATCTTTTAACTTGTTTGGCATAGGGGGCAGTATTTTGACGTCCGGATGAAAAGCGTGCACAAAGTAAACTGCCTGTTACTCAGGCGCAGAAGCTAGGAGATGCATATAATTGGTAGATTTGAATAGAAAAAATAAAACTGTTAAAATGATGTCTGTGAGTATAACACAACTGATATGGCAGGCGAAACCCAGAGGACAAACCACCCCCCCCAAAAAAATGTGCAGCCTTCCACTATTTTCAATGGCTCTCACTTTTAAGTCCTCCCAGATTGCAGTTCCGAGGGCTTCCACTAGATGTCAATAGTCTTTAGAAATAGTTTCAGGCTGGTTTTTGGAAAAATGAGCCAGAAATTGTAGTTTTTCTAGGTGGCTCCCATTTTGGCTGTAGTGTTTCCAAGCGTGTGAATGAGAGCGCGTTCTTTGGTATTTTTCTCCGGTAAAGACAATAACAATTCTCCGTCTTAAATTTTATCATTTACGTATTAGGGTACCTAAAGTGTGATTATAAACGTTGTTTGACTTGTTTGGAAAAGTTTATTAGTAACGTTTGGGATTCATTTTGTATGCATTTTGATGGAGGGAAACTGGGTGGATTATTGACTGAAGCGCGCCAGCTAAACAGTTTTTATGGATATAAAGAAGGACATTATCGAACAAAAGGACCATTTGTGATGTAACTGGGACCTTTTGGAGTGACAACAGAAGAAGACCATCAAAGGTAAGGCATTTATTATATCGTTATTTCTGATTTTCGTGTCGCACCTGCCTGGTTGAAATATGTTTTTCATGGTTTTGTATGCGGGGCGCTGTCCTCAGATAATCGCATGGTGTGCTTTCGTTGTAAAGCCTTTTTGAAATCTGACACAGCGGCTGGATTAACAAGAAGTTAAGCTTTATTTTGATGTATTACACTTGTGATTTTATGAAAGTTAAATATTTATAATCCTGTAGTTTGAGTTTCGCGCTCTGCAATTTCACCGGATGTTGTTGAGGTGTCCCGCTTGCGGCACGCCTTTCCCAAAGAGTTAAACTGCTTATGAAGCTAGCTAGTTTAGCCTACTAAAACACCTGTCTCAAACAGAGAGGGATGCTATGTTAGCTAGCTGGCTATGGCTACCCAGCACTGGAACTCTTTCGAGTCAAGGTAAGCTTTTGGTTTTATAAATGTATTGCCACCAGGGCACGCCGGTATAACTGCTGAAATGATTTCTGACTGTACACTGCACTGCATGAATGTAGCCGTAGGTTTACAAACGTGTTAGTTCCAGTAGTTCTAGTTGACTATGATGTGACAACGATGTTGGCTGTGTGTAGCGGTTAGCGGTGATGATATGAAGGTTTGGCTTGGAAAGGTTTTTTCGCCTGTTGTGTTGTGCACTGAAGTCCACAAGTGAAGGGAAAAGGTGAGAGGAGGAGAATGGCATAGATTGTTGTGAGAAGGAATTATATGTACAACGAGCTAAGGGATCATGCTGTTATTATGTGGCTGCTTTGAAAGTGAACTGTTTGGAAGCTTCACCAACTGGCAGCCCGACCGACGGGTTTGGCGGATACCAGAACGCTACCTGCCTGAATGCATAGTGCCCTGTAAAGTTTGGTGGAGGAGCAATAATGGTCTGGGACTGTTTTTCGTGGTTCAGGCTAAGCCCCTTAGTTCCATTGAAGGGAAATCTTAATGCTACAGCATACAATGGCATTCTAGACGATTTCGTGCTTCCAACTTTGTGACAACAGTTTGGAGAATGCCCTATCATGTTTCAGCTTGACAATGCCCCCGTGCACAAAGCGCAGTCCATACAGAAGGTTTGTTGAGATTGTTGTGGAAGAACTTGACTGGCCTGCACAGAGCCCTGACCTCAACCCCATCGAACACCTTTGGGATGAATTAGAACGCCGACTGCGAGCCAGGCCTAATCGCCCAACATCAGTGACCAACCTTACTAATGCTCTTGTGGCTGAATGGAAGCAACATCTAGTGGAAAGCCTTCCCAGAAGAGTGGAGGCTGTTATAGCAGCAAAGGGGGGAACAACTCCATATTAATGCCCATGGTTTTGGAATGAGATCTTCAACGAGCAGGTGTATCTCCGAGTTCTGTGCTCAGCTCTTTTGGCACCAGTTGCTCTCTGTGTATTATGCAATGCGTCCATATGGCAGAGGGAGACACATTCATAACTAGAGTGCAGAGGCCTTCCCGCCGTCCCGCCATAGATAGAGCCCAGTCTGTGCAAAAGCCCACCATTCGATCCCATATGGAATCTGTTTTTCATCAATATAGCCACACTGCACACTGAACATCCCCTATGCCGTTTCATGCTCGTGAGACGGAAAAATATGTCCTCGTCAATAGCATCTCCCGACATGTATGGCGAACAAAAGTCAATGCATGGGCATCTCGGCCCTCACAGCTAACATCCTTTTGGAGAAAGCAAGCTGGGGAGCTTTTGAGTTGTTCAGTCAGTTTCCTGCTGATTGCTAGCTGACAAAGGTATTGATGTGAGTTTCTGTGCATCTGTTTTCACAATATCAATTGCAGCCGGTAATATCCAAGTCTCCGCAATAGTCTGTGGTTTCATAACGGACCAAGCCATTCGCCATGGGAATGATTCAAGTGCAACAGTCAAGTGCTGCCTTTTCCAATGATCTAAGGGTCCTTCCTCTCTGGTTGAATTTTAGATTTTAGATTTGAATAATTTCCGCTTAGATTTAGGTTAAGAGGAACCACATTCCAATGATTTTGAGATGCAAATACGATATTATAATATACAGTATATACACATTTCTAGGATTTTGGAAATTCTCCCGCGACTCCATTTTTATATCAGGCGCCGCCTAGTTTGGGAACCGCTGTTCTGAACAAACCATTTTCTCCTTATAAACAGCATGCTTCCACCCTATCAACAAGGGGAGATGCGCTGTGAAAAGGGCTCTTTTTGTTAGTTCTAAGCATATGCAATGTCTGCCTCCAAATGTAAATTGTTTTGGGGACTTCCACACAAAATTACTTTACTTGTTTTAGGTTTAAGGAAGTGTGTAAATTGCGTTTTTTTATCGTACAGCTATGAAAGTTATATATTTAGATCCGCCTGGGTGGAATCCAGTCCTCAGCCTCAGCCATGATTTTGGAATGAGATGTTCAACGAGCAGGTGTCCACATACTTTTGGTCAAGTAGTGTATCTCTCTATTATGTGTGGCTATACTTTGGAACAGATTTCCAAAATTAAATCACTTGGAACTGATTTTCTGGTCTTTTTACAGTCTTTATTAAAAAATATATATATTTCACCTTTATTTAACCAGGTAGGCTAGTTGAGAACAAGTTCTCATTTGCAACTGCGACCTGGCCAAGATAAAGCAAAGCAGTTCGACACATACAACAACACAGAGTTACACATGGAATAAACAAACATACAATCAATAATACAGTAGAAAAATCTATATACAGCATGTGCAAATGAGGTAGGATAAGAAAGGTAAGTTAATAAATAGGCCATGGTGGCAAAGTAATTACAATATAGCAATTAAACACTGGAATGGTAGGATGTGCAGAAGATGAAGGTGCAAGTTGAGATACTGGGGTGCAAAGGAGCAAGATAAATAAATAAATAAATACAGGATGAGGAAGAGGTAGATTGGATGGGCTATGTACAGGTGCAGTGATCTGTGAGCTGCTCTGACAGATGGTGCTTAAAGCTAGTGAGGGAGGTACGTCTCCAGCTTCAGAGATTTTTGCAGTTCGTTCCAGTCATTGGCAGCAGAGAACTGGAAGGAGAGGCGGCCAAAGGAAGAATTGGCTTTGGGGGTGACCAGTGAGATATACCTGCTGGAGCGCGTGCTACGGGTGGGTGCTGCTATGGTGACCAGTGAGCTGAGATAAGGCGGGGCTTTACCAAGCAGAGACTTGTAGATTATGTCCAACAATTATGATTTATTTGCTCAGAAAAATTGTGGGTCCAAATAAAATCACCCGTGGGCCGCAAGTTGGGGAACCCTGCCATAGGAGAACGCTTTGAAAAACCCTTTTTGGTTCCAGGTAGAACCCTTTTGGTTTCAGGTTCAGAACCCTTTTGGATTCCATGTAGGAACCTTTCCACAGAGGGTTCTACGTGGAACTCAAAGGGGTTCTACGTGGAACCAAAAAGGGTTCTCGCTGGAACCAAAAAGGTGGTTATCCTATTGGGACTAGAGGTCGACCGATTAATCGAAATGGCCGATTAATTAGGGCCGATTTCAAGTTTTCTTAACAATCGGTAATCGGCATTTTTGGACACCGATCATGGCCGATTACATTGCACTCCACGAGGAGACTGCATGGCAGGCTGACTACCTGTTATGCGAGTGCAGCAAGGAGCCATGGTAAGGTGCTAGCTAGCATTAAACGTATCTTATAAAAAACAATCAATCTTAACATAATCACTAGTTATCTACACATGGTTGATGATATTACTAGTTTATCTAGCTTGTCCTGCGTTGCATATAATCGATGCGGTGCCTGTTAATTTATCATTGCATCATAGCCTACTTCGCCAAACGGGTGATTTAACAAGCTCATTCGTGAAAAAAGCACGAAAAAAGCACTGTCGTGGCACCAATGTGTACCTAACCATAAACATCAGTATATACAGTATTTTTAAACCTGCATATTTAGTTAATATTGCCTGCTAACATGAATTTCTTTTAACTAGGGAAATTGTGTTACTTCTCTTGCGTTCTGTGCAACAGAGTCAGGGTATATGCAGCAGTTTGGGCCGCCTGGCTCGTTGCGAACTGTGTGAAGACTATTTATTCCTAACAAAGATAGCCAACTTTGCCAAACGGGGGATGATTTAACAAAAGCGCATTTGCGAAAAAAGCACAATCGTTGCACGAATGTACCTAACCATAAACATCAATGCCTTTCTTAAAATCAATACACAGAAGTATATTTTATTAAACCTGCATATTTAGCTAAAAGAAATCCAGGTTAGCAGGCAATATTAAACTAGGGAAATTGTGTCACTTCTCTTGCGTTCATTGCACGCAGAGTCAGGGTATATGCAACAGTTTGGGCCGCCTGGCTCGTTGTGCACTAATTTGCCAGAATTTTATGTAATTATGACATAACATTGAAGGTTGTGCAATGTAACAGGACTATTTAGACTTATGGATGCCACCCATTAGATAAAATACGGAACGGTTCCGTATTTCACTGAAAGAATAAACGTTTTGTTGTCGAAATTACAGTTTCCGGATTTGATCATATTAATGACCTAAGGCTCGTATTTCTGTGTGTTATTATGTTATAATTAAGTCTATGATTTGATATTTGATAGCCAGTCTGACTGAGCAGTGGTAGGCAGCAGCTGGCTCATAAGCATTCATTCAAACAGCACTTTCGTGCGTTTGCCAGCAGCTCTTCGCTTTCCTTCAAGCTGTTTATCACTTCAAGCCTATCAACTACCGAGCTAGTTAGCGGGGTGCGTGCTAATAGCGTTTCAATCGGTGACGTGACTCGCTCTGAGACCTTGAAGTAGTTGTTCCCCTTGCGATGGGTAACGATGCTTCGAGGGTAGCTGTTGTCGATGTGTTCCTGGTTCGAGCCCAGGTAGGGGCGAGGAGAGGGACGGAAGCTATACTGTTACACTGGCAATACTAAAGTGCCTATAAGAACATCCAATAGTCTAAAGTATATGAAATACAAATGGTATAGAGAGAAATAGTCCTATAATAACTACAACCTAAAACTTCTTACCTGGGAATATTGAAGACTCATGTTAAAAGGAACCCCCACCTTTCATATGTTCTCATGTTCTGAGCAAGGAACTTAAACGTTAGCCTTTTTATATGGCACATATTGCACTTTTACTTTCTTCTCCAACACTTTGTTTTTGCATTATTTAAACCAAATTGAACATGTTTGATTATTTATTTGAGGCTAAATAGATTTTATTGATGTATTATATTAAGTTAAACTAAAAGTGTTCATTCAGTATTGTTGTAATTGTCATTATTACAAAAAAATAAAATAATAATAATTAAAAATCGTCCGATTAATTGGTATCTGCTTTTTTTGGTCCTCCAATAATTGGTATCGGTATCGGCGTTGAAAAATCATAATCGGTCAACCTCTAATTGGGACAGCTGAAAAACCCTTTTGGCACCCTATTCTTTCTAAGCGTGTATGGGCCCTGGTCAAAAGTAGTGCACTATACAGGGAATAGAGTGCCATTGGGGAGGCAGCCTGTGAATGACCTTATCCATCAGTGGAAAGAATAGCTCAGAGCAGAAGGTAAGGGAGGGAAGGAGGGATGAACAGAGGAAGGATGATGTAGCCGGCTGGGTGGATTACCTGGCCTGGCATGAGCTGGGGAACAAGGGATGAAATGAGACGAATAGAGGGATGGAAAAAGGGAGGGAGGAAGCTAAATTACAGGGTAAAAAGAAGGGAACACACAGAGGGAGGGTTCTACATGGCTGGTA
Organism: Salvelinus alpinus; assembly: GCF_045679555.1. Lineage (NCBI taxonomy): Eukaryota > Metazoa > Chordata > Actinopteri > Salmoniformes > Salmonidae > Salvelinus > Salvelinus alpinus. The sequence continues at coordinate 49,121,151 of NC_092096.1, read as the reverse complement.
ACATTGACACAGGTCTATCAGCTGCACCATAGCGTGTGTGTGTGTCCCCTAAATGATGGGTTGTGTTGTGGCTGGATCCTCCTAGCTCCTAGCTTTATACAAGGCTGTTTGTGGTTATGATGGTTTATTACATGCTATAACCACACGCATTAACGTTTCTGAAGTCTTATCATAAGGTTTATAATGCAGTCTCTCTTATTATGAGGCTAAAATGTTTGCTCTCTATAGCCAACTTTAGCTATAGGGTCACAGCATTAAAAAACTTTGTAACTGACTTTAGTCTACCTAGGGCAAAGAAGAGAAGATTAGTTTCCCTTGCACAGGCACTTTACTTTTTATATTTGTTATGAATCGTATTATGGTGAGATGATTGAGGTAATGATGTTGTAGGAATCATAAGGATCATCAAAGCAAAGATGGACCGGATCTGGTTTAGCTTAAAAACAGGCCTATAGGGGGATCTATTGAGGCCACGTAAACTATCTACTGAAACACAAAGAGAGAGAGGGAGAGAGGCAAACTCTGCAGGGAGGGGTGGTGGTGCCGAGAGATAGAGAGAGAAGGGAGAAGGGGGGAAATGGCCAGAGGGTCGCTGGCATTAAGAGAGAAAAGACTTGGCATGTCCGACAAGCTAAGACAACACTTCCACCCAAAACCAAAATGGCGTCCCACCTCACTCACTGCCAAGAATAAATCAAATCAAACTTTATTTGTCACATGCGCCGAATACAAGTGTAGACTTCTCCATGAAATGCTTACTTACAAGCCCTTAACCAACAGTGCAGTTCAAGAAGAGTTAAGATATTTTCCAAATAAACTAAAGTAAAAAATTATAAAAAGTAACACAATAACGAGGCTATATACAGGGGGTACTGGTACCGATTCAGAGTGTGGGGTTCAGAGTGTGGGGGTACAGGTTAGAGGTACATTTGTACATGCCGGTAGGGGTGAAGTGACTATGCATAGATAATAAACAGCGAGTAGCAGCAGTGTACCAAACAAATGGAGTGGGGGGAGTAGGGGGGTCAATGTAATAATTGATAAATTGTTCAGCAGTCTTATGGCTTGGGGGTATAAGCTGTTAAGGAGCCTTTTGGTCCTAGACTTGGCGCTCCGGTACCGCTTGCCGTGCTGTAGCAGAGAAAACAGTCTATGACTTGGGTGACTGGAGTCTCTGACAATTTTATGGGCTTTCCTCTGACACCGCCTATTATATACTGTAGGTCCTGGATTGCAGGAAGCTTGGCCCCAGTGGTGTACTGGGCCATACGCACTACCCTCTGTAGCGCCTTATGGTCAGATGCCAAACAGTTGCCATACCAGGCGGTGACGCAACCGGTCGGGATGCTCTCGATGGTGCAGCTGTGGAACTTTTTGAAGATCTGGGTCCCATCCCAAAACTGTTCAGTCTCCTGGGGGGGGAAGGTTTTGTTGTGCCCTCTTCACGACTGTCTTGGTGTGTTTGGACCATGATAGATCGTTGGTGATGTGGACACCAAGGAACTTGAAACTCTCGACCCGCTCCACTACAGCCCCGTTGATGTTAATGGGGGCCTGTTCGGCCTGTCTTTTCCTGTAGTCCACGATCAGCTCCTTTGTCTTGCTCACATTGAGGGAGAGGTTTTTGTCCTGGCACCAGACTGCCAGTTCTCTGACCTCCTCCCTATAGGCTGTCTCATCATTGTCGGTGATCAGGCCTACCACTGTTGTGTCGTCAGCAAATTTAATGATGGTGTTGGAGTCGTGTTTGGCCACACAGTCGTGGGTGAACAGGGAGTACAGGAGGGGACTAAGTACACACCCCTGAGTGGCCCCAGTGTTGAGGATCAGCATGGCAGATGTGTTGTTGCCTATCCTTACCACCTGGGGGCGGCCCGTCAGAAAGTCCAGGATCCAGTTGCAGCGGGAGGTGTTTAGTCCCAGGGTCCTTAGCTTAGTGATGAGTTTTGTGGGTACCTTCGCTTCCTTGGGTACATGGACTATGGTGGTCTGCTTGAAACATGTAGGTATTACAGACTCAGGGAGAGGTTGAAAATGTCAGTGAAGGCATTTGCCAGTTGGTCCGCGCATGCTTTGAGTACACGTCCTGGTAATCCATCTGGCCCAGCGGCTTTGTGAATGTTGACCTGTTGAAAGGTCTTGCTCACATCGGCTACCGAGAGCGTTATCACACAGTCATCCAGAACAGCTGGTGCTCTCATGCATGCTTCAGTGTTGCTTGCCTCGAAGCGAGCATAAAAGGCATTTAGCTCATCTGGTAGGCTCACGTCACCTTTTCAAAGATGCTTCAAGGGCACAGATAGATACAGGAGACAGTAAGAAGAATACCCCTTCCCTCTCTTTCCCTTTTATCCTTTTTCTAAAGTAGACAAAGTGTGATAAACAAACCTTAAGAAGAAGGAATGTTAAGCCACGACCCCCACCAATTACGCGCCAGCCCTCAGCTTTTGTGTTGCGCTGAACTCTGACCTTGTATTTACCTCAACCAATAAGGGGACAAGCTGACACTGTTCTATAGAGAGGTTTGATATTTGAAATGATGCCAGTGTGGGACATTCACCATGCAACCACTAGAACTACAACTGGTAGATGTATGGTTATTTCATAGGTTCTAAAGGAGAAAACATACAAACATGGCACTGATTCAGGTGCTAGCTAACAGACAAAATCCAAGATCTAATGTGCTCCTATCCGTGATTTAGATGTGATAAACATTGCTAAAAACACAAATAAAGAGTGTCATCACCGTTCCACCCCGACACACATTTGTTGGATGGTTTTAACCTTCATTGTGTTTATACTGCACAGAGAGGGCATTGCAAAACATTCCTGGGTCTCTGCAGGTATGACTTGTCATCCTATCACACACACTGTCTGTTTTATAGAAGTCAGTAAAGATTGAAGACAGCAAGGGTAGACTATCTCATGACAGCTTTGCAAAGTCAAACTAGGGTTATCACCTTAACATTACAAACACAAAGTATAACATATAAGATCGGGTGGATATTCCCGTACACAAGGTATTAATGACAGAGCGAGTGGAGTGTGCAATGGAACAGAGAGACTAGCTATAGTTAATGGGTATGGGTATTGCATGGGCAATCAGGGTATAGATCCATTTAGATCTATGCGTAACACAGTGCCTTCAGAAAGTATTCCTATCCTTTGACTTATTCCACATTTTGTTACGTTACAGCCTGAATTCAAAATTGATGAAAAAAAAATTGCTCACTCATCTACACACAATACCCCATAATGACAAAGTGTTTTTTGAAATGTTAGCAAATTTATTGAAAATGAAATACTGAAATATTTCATTTACATAAGTATTCACACCGGTGAGTCAATACTTTGTAGAAACAACTTTGGCATAGTATTTTTTTGTTAGTCTCCAAGAGCTTTGCACACCTGGATTGTAAAATATTTGCCCATTATTCTTTTTTAAATTCTTCAAGCTCTGTCAAGTTGAGTGTTGATCATTGCTAGACAGGCATTTTCAAGTCAAGCCATATATTTTCAAGCTGATTTAAGTCAAAACTGTGACTAGGCCACTCAGGAACATTCAATATCGTCTTGGTAAGCAACTCCAGTGTAGATTTGGCCTTGTGTTTTAGGTTATTGTCCTGCTGAAAGGTGAATTCGTCTCCCGTGTCAGTTGCAGAGCAGACTGAACCAGGTTTTCCTCTAGGATTTTTTTGTGTGCTTATAGCTGTATTCCGTTTCTTTTTATCCAAAAAAAACTCCCTAGTCCTTGCCGATGACAAACATACCCATAACATAATGCAGCTACCACCATGCTTGAAAATATGAAGAGTGGTACTCAGTTATGTTGGATTTGCCCAAAGCACAACGCTTTGTATTAAGGACAAAACGTTTTTTGCAGTATTACTTGAGTGCCTTATGGCAAATAATAATGGCCTGACTGTATAGTTTATAGGTCTCCTAACGCTCTCATTGTAAGGGCCTTAGGTTATATGACCTGAGAAGAAACCAAAAGAGAGGAAGAAGGAGAGAGAGAGAGAGAGACACAGAGACAGAGAGAGAGAGAGAGAGAGAGAGGATAATATGAGGAAGGGGCAGTTTAGAACTCCTGTGGGTGTCATATGAGAGGTACAGGAGTAGGGAAAGAAAGAGAGAGAGAGAGAGAGAGAGAGAGAGAGAGAGAGAGAGAGAGAGAGAGAGAGAGAGAGAGAGAGAGAGAGAGAGAGAGAGAGAGACAGACTTCCATCCACACAAAAAAGTGAAAACAGAGAACACAAAGTCAGAACAGAGAGAGAGAGAGAGAGAGAGAGAGAGAGAGAGAAGGAGAGACGGAATAGATAGAAACCTTTGCATCCTCCAGACCTAAGCCATGTTCCCCTGACTGAGAGAGTGCAGCAAGACCAAGAGAGATTCATTTTATTTTTATTTATTTAACTAGGGAAGTCTGTTAAGAACAAATTCTTATTTACAATGATTGCCCACCAAAAAGCCATCCTGCGGAGACGAGGGCTGGGATTAAAAATAAAAAAATATATAAATATAGGACAAAACACACATCACGACAAGAGAGACAACACAACACTACATAAAGAGAGACCTAAGACAACAACATAGCAAGGCAACAACACATGACAACACAGCATGGTAGCAACACAACATGGTAGCAGCACAAAACATGGTACAAACATTATTGGGCACAGACAACAGCACAAAGGGCAAGAATTTAGAGACAACAATATATCATGCAAAGCAGCCACAACTGTTAGTAAGTGTCCATGATTGAGTCTTTGAATGAAGAGATTGAGATAAAACTATCCAGTTTGAGTGTTTGTTGCAAGCTCGTTCCAGTCGCTAGCTGCAGCGAACTGAAAAGACGAGCGACCCAGGGATGTGTATGCTTTGGGGAACTTTAACAGAATGTGACTGGCAGAACGGGTGTTGTATGTGTAGGATGAGGGCTGCAGTAGAAATCTCAGATAGGGGGGAGTGAGGCCTAAGAGGGTTTTATAAAAAGGCATCAACCAGTTGGTCTTGCGACGGGTATACAGAGATGACCAGTTTACAGAGGAGTATAGAGTGCAGTGATGTGTCCTATAAGGAGCATTGGTGGCAAATCTGATGGACAAATGGTAAAGAACATCTAGTCACTCGATAACACCCTTACCTACCGATCTATAAATTATGTCTCCGTAATCTAGCATGGGTAGGATGGTCATCTGAATCAGGGTTAGTTTGGCAGCTGGGGTGAAAGAGGAGCGATTACGATAGAGGAAATTAAGTCCTGATTTAACTTTAGCCGGCAGTTTTGATATGTGCTGAGAGAAGGACAGTGTACCGTCTAAACATACTCCCAAGTACTTGTATGGGGTGACTACCTCAAGCTCTAAACCCTCAGAGGTAGTAATCACACCTGTGGGGAGAGGGGCATTCTTCTTACCAAACCACATGACCTTTGTTTTGGAAGTGTTCAGAACAAGGTTAAGGGTAGAGAAAATTGTTGGACACTAAGAAAGCTTTGTTGTAGAGCATTTAACACAAAATCAGGGGAGGGGCCAGCTGAGTATAAGACTGCATCATCTGCATTTAAATGGATGAGAGAGCTTCGTACTGCCTGAGCTATGTTGTTGATGTAAATTGAGAAGTGCGTGGGGCCTAGGATTGAGCCTTGGGGTATTCCCATGGTGATGGTGACTGTGGCTGAGTCAGCAGATTTTCTGACTTTATACACTGCACTCTTTGAGAGGTATTTAGCAAACCAGGCCAAAGACCCCTCAGATACACCAATACTTCTTAGCTGGCCCACAAGAATGGAATGGTCTACCGTATAAAAAGCTTTGTCTAAGTCAATAAAAATAGCAGCACAACATTGTTTAGAATCAAGGGCAATGGTGACATCAGTGAGGACCTTTAATGTTGCAGTGACACATCCATAACCTGAGCGGAAACCAGATTGCATACCAGAGAGAATACTATAGACATCAAGAAAGCCAGTCAGTTGATTATTGACAAGTTTTTCCAACACTTTTGATAAACAGGTCAAAATAGAAATAGGCCTATAATAGTTAGGATCAGCTTGATCTCCCCCTTTAAATAAAGGACAAACCGTGGCTGCCTTCCAAGCAATGGGAACCTCCCCAGAAAGCAGAGACAGGTTAAAAAGGTCGGAGATAGGCTTGGCGATGATAGGGGCAGCAACCTTAAAGAAGGGTCTAAACCATCTGACCCAGATGGTTTTTGGGGTCAATTTTCAGGAGCTCCTTTAGCAGCTCGGACTCAGTGAACTCCTGTAGGGAGAAACTTTGTAGCGGGGCAGGGGAAAAACAGGGAGAAGCATCGGGGATAGTCGCATTAGAAGGGGTGGGAGATGAGGAAATGTTGGACGAGCAAGGAGGCATGGCTGAGTCAAATTGGAATCCTGACTTGACGAAGTGGTGGTTACAGAGCTCAGCCATGTGCTTCTTGTCAGTAACTACATCATCAACATTAAGGGACATAGGCAGCTGTGAGGAGGGTTTATTCTCCAGGTCTTTAACCGTTTTCCAGAACTTCTTGGGGTTAGATCCACAGAGAGAGAACTGCTCCTTAAAGTAACTAACTTTGGCCTTCCCGGATAGCCTGAGTGCACTTATTTCTCATTTGCCTGAATGAGAGCCAGTCAGCCTGAGTGCCGAGCCTTTCACCAAATGCAATTCTTGAGGTGGAATAACTCTGCAAGATCATGGTCGAACCAGGGGCTGAACCTGTTTTTAATTCTCATTTTCTTATGGGGGCGTGTTTGTTAACAATACCACTGAAAATATCAAAACAGAAGGTCCAAGCATCTTCGACAGTGGGCATCAAGCTGATTCTATACCATTTTACAGAGGCCAGTTCATGAAGGAAGGCTTGCTCATTAAAGTTTTTTAGCATGCGTCTATAACAAATCAGGACAGATCGTTTCACTGAGCAGCCATTACGAACACTAGCTGTAAAACAGTGATCACTAAGGTCATTACAGAAAACACCAGACTGATACCTATCAGGATTATTTGTGAGGATAGCATCAAGGAGAGTAGACTTTTCTGGGTGTTTGGAGTCATACCTTGTGGGATTGGTAATAATCTGAGAAAAATGTATGGAGTCCCATTGCTTTAGGACTTGGTCAGGTGGTTTAAGTATGTCCTGGTTTAGGTCACCGAGCAGGACAAATTCAGACGTAGTGTAAGGGGCCAGGAGAGAGCTTAAGGCAGGTAGTGTACAGGCTGGTGCTGATGGAGGACGATAGCACCCAGCAACAGTCAACAAAGAGCTATTTGAAAATTTAATGCTTAGAACCAGCAAATCAAATTGTTTAGGGATAGACTTGGTGTTCCTTGGTAAAGATTGCCACTCCCCCACCTTTGGAAGATCTGTCTTGGCGAAAAAGGTTATAACCAGAAAGGTTAACATAAGTATTCAAAACACTTTTCCTTAACCACATCTCAGTAATGACCAACACATCTGGATTGGAGCTGTGAACCCACAAGGGTCCACAGGATACTGCCTGCTGCCTACGCTTTGGCTTTTGCATTTCAAAACAGATTATTTTCAAAAGTTTTTTGTTTTAAAAAAATATATTTTCCTTCTTTATTATTTTCACTTAACCCTGCCACCCATATTTTTTTGAAACCGCTGGTTTTTTTTCTACCACTTTGAACATTCAGATATTCATGTTTTTAGGAAGTCACCGCTAAAAACTGAACTTTCCGAAATAGCTGTTCCGAGCACATAAATGTCTCCTATTTTGTTTAACCCCAGGGAGCATATATTAACCCTCAATAAAACCTGTGACTATCTCAACCATCTAAGGTAATTTAGACTTAGGTCTGTAAGTGTTACCTCTGGCACTTTTTATCCTTCACTGAAATACACACACACACACACACACACACACACACACACACACACACACACACACACACACACACACACACACACACACACACACACACACACACACACACACACACACACACACACACACACACACACACACACATGCCATTGGTCACCTACAGCCTTCTATTGCATTCCACACAGGGAGTAGGGGAGGGTGAGGGTGGGGGTAGGAACCACAAATCAAAAGTGATCAGTTGTCTCACTTCGTGGAGGAATGTTCTACACTCGTAGAAAAAAAGTGCTCCAACATAGTTATTCGGCCTCTGAAAGGGTTCTACATAGAACCAAACGGGTTCAACCTGCAACCAAAAAGGGTTCTCCTATTGGGGTCAGCCGAAGAACCCTTTAAGGTTCTAGACAGCACTTCTTTTTTTTAAGTGTAGAGGTGACACCTGTGGAGAGGAGGAGATCCCAACATGTTCTGCCAGGCAGCGAATTCCACCCAAGAGCGAGGGAGGGAGGGATAAGAGGGAGGGATGAAAGAAAGGAGGAGGGGGGGGGGATGAGATAAAGGACAAAAGTATCAACGTAAACATTCAGATGACGAGTGGAAGAGGGCTAGACATGAACATGCACAGCCACAAACACACTCCCTGTGACTCCATGTGTCTTTAACAAGACAGAATATACACATCTGCCTGTTGGAACTGTTCCCCCGGAGACAAACTCTAAACAACTTTATCCATATCATCTGAGTAATTTAATTCCTAACAACACTGCCTAACAACATGGCGGATGGACGTGTAAACAGATCAATAGAAATATAAACTCCCAATTCAAAGGAATTACAATTTAAGGTTTTATGAAGCCATTATAAACTCTTCATGAGACCTTCATAGATGCTTCACGAGTCATTCATAACCAAATGTCATACTATAGGTTGTAATTGCCACATGTTCAGTATGGACCCAACAAGTAAAAGTGACAATCTATCTACAGACAGATGAGCCAAATGTTGATATGCTCCATCAGTGTTGATGTGGCCATGGGGTGTCTGAGATATCTCCTATCTATTTGAAGAGAACTGGGAAGATAGCCAGACTGACACTATCTGACAAAATCCCCATTCTATTTGTCTCCTTTAGAAAACTCTCACTAGTAAATATCTTTCTATGACATTCTGAGCAGTGCAGGGATGAACTCTCGTTTTCACTCAAACTCCCTAAATGCCACTTCCTGCAGTTAAAGAAAAATATTTTTCCTGTTCCTCCTGTCATGTAAACCTAGGCTCAATCTCACCCTCCTCCACCGCTCCTCTCCTTTCTTCATGGGTGTGTGAAAAACAGTTTGCCATCAGCTGTGTCAGACATCAGTCCAGCACTTCCTCCGTGGAGTGTTCATAGACTGACGTGATGTTCTGTTTTCAGACTGAAGAATTTTGTACCCATCTATCAAACTGATAATTTAGAGGCAAATCCAAACTTCCACTCAAATTGAATTTATGCTTATCAAAGTCTGATTTGGCTCATTTGAACAGCAGTGTGTGACTGTGTGAAGACACTGTGTGACCTTGTGTGAGTGTGTCAGTGTTATCTCCAAATCCTGTGGATAGGGGTGTGATAAAGACATGTTATCTGTCTGCAGTAGCAGGTAGAGAGACGGACGGATAGGGGAGAGGGATGAGAGAGAGGAGAGGAGATAGAGAGAGGGGGGTGGGGGGGGGGGGGAAGAAGAGGGGGGGAAAGAAGAGGAAAGAAAGAAAGAGAGAGAGTGCAAGAGAGAGAGTGAGAGACAGCGAGAGAGAGAGAGACTCCTTACACGCTCCACCACCTCTCTCTGAGATACAGTAGGGTTGAGATTGGAACCACTTTGCTATCTCTGGCTAGTCTGGTTAACCACATAACCTCCTATAACCACACACACACACACAGGATCTCTGGACCTCTTCCAGACCATACCTACCACAAAACTGTTACCATGGAGATGCCCACTGTCCCACTATTTAGAGGACCACCCAATGAAGTCATCCGTCACTCACTCAGGCTACACTCCCCAGGACAACAAAGAAGTAGGAGGTTGGACTAATGGATTGACTTACGCTTGATAACCTGACCACCATTGAGGGTGGTGATACAACAGCCAGGTCACCCGTGATACAAGTCAGTATTCAACGTCCGTCCACGTCTGAGGACGTCGGGAGACTAGGTGGAAACTGGCCACTAGGGTCAACAGTGAGAATTGTTACAGTCAAGTAGTTTCAGTTCTACGAGGTCGTTGTGGAAGGGGATGGCGGATGGGCATAAGCATCTGCCTCTGATTCTAGATGTTGCAAGTTCTAAGCCTAACCCAAGCCTTAAACATGACCTTAATCATTCTGGGGTTAATGCCTAACCTTAAGATTTTGGGGTTAATGCCTGAACTTAACTTTAACTTAGATGACTCAGTCGACAATAAGGGATATAGGGAGGGACCGTTTTAATAATTAATCATCATTAACTAACCACAATAATAATAATTCTCAAGTGGAACCACAGAGAATGACCAGAAGGACTGGGCAAAACCCCAAAGACAGAAAAACAACACTTATGTACAGTGGCAAGAAAAAGTATGTGAACCCTTTGGAATTACCTGGATTTCTGCATAGATTGGTCATAACATTTTATCTGATCTTCATCTAGGTCACAACAATAGACACACACTAATTAAACTAATAACACACAAACAAGTATACGTTTTCAGGTCTTTATTGAACACACTGTGTAAACATTTACAGTGCAACATCTAGAAAAAGTATGTGAACCCTTGGATTTAATAACTGGTTAGGCAGCAATAACCTCAACCAAACATTTTCTGTAGTTGCGGATCAGACCTGCACAACCGTCAGGAGGATTTTTGGCCATTCCTCTTTCCAAAACTGTTTCAGTTCAGCAGTATTCATGGGATGTCTGGTGTGAACTGCTCTCTTGAGGTCATACCACAGCATCTCAATCAGTTTGAGGTCAGGACTCTGACTGGGCCACTCCAGAAGGCGTATTTCCTTCTGTTGAAGCCATTCTGTGGTAGATTTACTTCTGTGTTTTGGGTTGTTGTCCTGTTGCATCACCCAACTTCTGTTGAGCTTCAATTGGCAGTCAGATAGCCTTACATTCTCCTGCAAAAAGTCTTGATAACCTTGGGAATTCATTTGTCCGTCGATCGTAGCAAGCTGTCCAGGCCCTGAGGCCCCAAACCATGATGCTCCCTCCACCATACTTTACAGTTGGGATGAGGTTTTGATGTTGGTGTGCTGTGCCTTTTTCTCACCACACATAGTGTTGTGTGTTCCTTCCAAACAACTAAACTGTAGTTTTATCTGTCCACGGAATATTTTGCCAGTAGCGCTGTGGAACATCCAGGTGCTCTTTAACGAACCTCAGACATGCAGCAATGGTACTCCATTCTGTTTATTATTATTTTTTTATCTGTCGGCCCCAGCCGCGAACTCAGGCTCTGTGTGTAGTTAACCGACCCTCTCTGCCCAGTCATTGCCATTTTACCTGTTGTTGTTGTTGTTTTAGCTGATTAGCTGTTGTTGTCTTACCCGTTGTTGTCTTAGCTAGCTCTCCCAATCAACACCTGTGATTACTTTATGCCTCGCTCTATGTCTCTCTCAAATGTCAATATACCTTGTATACTGTTGTTTAGGTTAGTTATCATTGTTTTAGTTTACAATGGAGCCCCTAGTTCCACTCATCATACCTCTGACACCTCCTTTGTCCCACCTCCCACACATGCGGTGACCTCACCCATTATAACCAGCATGTCCAGAGATACAACCTCTCTTATCATCACTCAGTGCCTGGGCTTACCTCCGCTTTACCCGCACCCCACCATACCCCTGTCTGCACATTATGCCCTGAATCTATTCTACCACGCCCAGAAATCTGCTCCTTTTATTCTTTGTCCCCAACGCTCTAGGCGACCAGTTTTGAAAGTCTTTAGCCGTACCCTCATCCTACTCCTCTGTTCCTTGGGTGATGTGGAGGTAAACCCAGGCCCTGTGTGTCCCCAGGCACCCTCATTTGTTGACTTCTGTGATCGAAAAAGCCTTGGTTTCATGTATGTCAACATCAGAAGCCTCCTCCCTAAGTTTGTTTTACTCACTGCTTTAGCACACTTCGCCAACCCTGATGTCCTTGCCGTGTCTGAATCCTGGCTTAGGAAGGCCACCAAAAATTCTGAGATTTCCATACCCAACTACAACATTTTCCATCAAGATAGAACTGCCAAAGGGGGAGGAGTTGCAATCTACTGCAGAGATAGCCTACAAAGTTCTATCGTACTTTCCAGGTCTATACCCAAACAGTTCGAACTTCTAATTTTAAAAATGAATCTCTCCAGAAATAAGTCTCTCACTGTTGCCGCCTGCTATCGACTCCCCTCCGCTCCAAGCTGTGCCCTGGACACCATTTGTGAATTGATCGCCCCCCATCTAGCTTCAGAGTTCGTTCTGTTAGGTGACCTAAACTGGGATATGCTTAACACCCCGGCAGTCCTACAATCTAAGCTAGATGCCCTCAATCTCACACAAATCATCAAGGAACCCACCAGGTACAACCCTAAATCCGTAAACATGGGCACCCTCATAGACATTATCCTGACCAACTTGCGCTCCAAATACACCTCCGCTGTTTTCAATCAGCATCTCAGCGATCACTGCCTCATTGCCTGTATCCGCTATGGGTCCGCTGTCAAACGACCACCCCTCATCACTGTCAAACGCTCCCTAAAACACTTCTGCGAGCAGGCCTTTCTAATCGACCTGGCCCGGGTATCCTGGAAGGATATTGACCTCATCCCGTCAGTCGAGGATGCCTGGTCATTCTTTAAAAGTAATTTCCTCACCATCTTAGATAAGCATGCCCCGTTCAAAAAATGCAGAACTAGGAACAGATATAGCCCTTGGTTCACTCCAGACCTGACTGCCCTTGACCAGCACAAAAACATCCTGTGGCGGACTGCAATAGCATCGAAAAGTCCCCGCGATATGCAACTTTTCAGGGAAGTCAGGCACCAATACACGCAGTCAGTCAGGAAAGCAAAGGCTAGCTTTTTCAAGCAGAAAATTGCATCCTGTAACTCTAACTCCAAAAACTTTTGGGACACTGTAAAGTCCATGGAGAACAAGAGCACCTCCTCCCAGCTGCCCACTGCACTGAGGATAGGTAACACGGTCACCACCGATAAATCCATGATAATTGAACATTTCAATAAGCATTTCTCAATGGCTGGCCATGCCTTCCTCCTGACTACTCCAACCCCAGCCAACAGCGCCGCCCCCCAGCTTCTCCTTTACCCAAACCCAGATAGCAGATGTTCTGAAAGAGCTGGAAAACCTGGACCCTACAAATCAGCTGGGCTAGGCAATCTGGACCCTCTCTTTCTAAAACTATCCGCCGCCATTGCTGCAACTCCTATTACCAGTCTGTTCAACCTCTCTTTCATATCGTCCGAGATCCCTAAAGATTGGAAAGCTGCCGCGGTCATCCCCCTCTTCAAAGGGGGTGACAACCTAGACCCTAACTGTTACAGACCTATATCCATCCTGCCCTGCCTATCTAAAGTCTTCGAAAGCCAAGTTAATAAACAGATCACTGACCATTTCGACCTTCTCCGCTGTGCAAACACGGGTGCACCTCAGCCACGCTCAAGGTACTGAACGATATCATAACCGCCATCGATAAAAGGCAGTACTGTGCAGCCGTCTTCATCGACCTGGCCAAGGCTTTCGACTCCGTGTTCTTATCGGCAGACTCAATAGCCTTGGTTTTTCTAATGACTGCCTCGCTTGGTTCACCAACGACTTTGCAGACAGAGTTCAGTGTGTCAAATCGGAGGGCATGTTGTCCGAACCTCTGGCAGTCTCTATGGGGGTACTACAGGATTCAATTCTCGGGCCGACTCTTTTCTCTGTATATATCAATGATGTAGCTCTTGCTGCGGGCGATTCCCTGATCCACCTCTACGCAGACGACACCATTCTGTATACTTCTGGCCCTTCCTTGGACACTGTGCTAACTAACCTCCAAACGAGCTTCAATGCCATACAACACTCCTTCCGTGCCCTCCAACTGTTCTTAAACGCTAGTAAAACCAAATGCATGCTTTTCAACCGTTTGCTGCCCACACCCGCCCGCCCGACTAGCATCACCACCCTGGACGGTTCCGACCTAGAATATGTGGACAACTATAAATACCTAGGTGTCTGGTTAGACTGTAGACTCTCCTTCCAGACTCATATTTAACATCTCCAATCCAAAATCAAATCTAGAATCGGCTTTCTATTTTCCTACAAAGCCTCCTTCACTCACACCGCCAAACTCACCCTAGTAAAACTGACTATCCTACCGATCCTCGACTTCGGCGATGTCATCTACAAAACAGCTTCCAATACTCTACTCAGCAAACTGGATGCAGTCTATCACAGTGCCAGCCGTTTTGTTACCAAATCACCTTATACCACCCACCACTGCGACCTGTATGCTCTAGTCGGCTGGCCCTCGCTACATATTCGTCGCCAGACCCACTGGCTCCAGGTCATCTATAAGTCTATGCTATGTAAACATCCTCCTTATCTCAGTTCACTGGTCACGATAACTACACCCACCTGTAGCACACGTTCCAGCAGGTAGTGACACACACACACACACACACACACACACACACACACACACACACACACACACACACACACACACACACACACACACACACACACACACACACACACACACACACACACACACACACACACACCATGTATTAAGCCTTTCAGCCTCTTAAAAGATATGATCTGTACACAGCCTGCAAGTATCTCGCAAACAACATGTTTTTTTCTTTAGAATTGACCGTTTCGATCATGCAGGGTGTAGTTCGGCTAAATACTCTTGCATGATGAGGAAGTCTGCTTGAGACCGGTAGACTTGGTTAGTTCACAGAGCAACCATCACCTAGGCTTTAACTCATGAGGTCAATTCTCCCTTAGCCTCAATGGTTTCTTGGAATGTGTGTGTCTCAGTCTTAGTACAAAGACTAAGGCATCAAGAGTTAATGTTGTAATCTACACCTTCATAGAAAGTTGCTTGTAAATTCTGTATGTGTTGATGAATTACCAGTAAATCAGAAGAATGAATTAATTTCTAAGAAAGTGTAAACGATGACTTTAAAACGAGCCTATAATCATTATATCAGCTATAATCATCATTAAATCCTGATAACATTACCATACAAATTTGGCAGCACAAAAATCAAGGGAATATGGCAATACTGATGGCTACATACTATTGTTGAAAGTATGCAGTAAGTACAAACTTCACATCGGAATGTTCTTGAGCACAATTATTACAATGACATGTTGGCCTACACCTTACAGTGAAGGAATTGCTCTCAGGTGTGGCTGGAGTCACGGGTAGTCTTAATGAGGTTTTGAATATTCATAAGGGGCGGGGTTGGAATCTTTCACAAATTTGAGCGGGCCTACCAAAAATGCAGTGATCTATTCCGTCCCAATTCTGCTGTACAGACAGCATAAAAATGATTCAATAAATACTATTGTTGTAACTCATTCATGGGGATAAATTATGTACGTTTTAACTCTGTCAATTATTTGAAAATTAGAATTATAATAATAGTAACAATTCCATCTCTACTGTCACTGTGTGATGTTGAAATAAAGAATACTTCCAAACGCGTAAAACTCAAATTATGTATGAAAAGTCAGTCAGCAATTTGACTGGTAGGCTCTTTTAATCAGCGTTCAAAAGTATACAGACAGTGTCCAATAAACACAAGACAAATATTTAAATTCCCCCAAAAGAGGATGGGTGATTCTCTGAGAAGGCATTACCCAATGAATCCAGCATAAACCAGGCACACTGTGCAATGTCATAGACAAAACTGCAGTGAGCGACAAAACTACACTGTGCGTGAATATGTTGTGAATTATTTACAATAATAATAATAATAAAAAAACTTTCTTCACATGTCTATATATATTTTTTAAATACATGTACAAGATGCAAGCGCCTGATACAAGCATTTGAAACAGCCTACATATAGCCCAAGGATACAGAATGTATGTAATGAGTGAGCACTCCACTCTGCGTAATAGATATGTGCATGTCCGTTAGTCTACACCGAGCCTGGTCATGCATGCCATTGTTTGCCACAATGTTGCCCTAAATTCTACATCTCAGGCTTGCAATGCAGCTATACGAAGAAAAACGTCAAGGCTGTTGCCGCATAATTTGTTTGAAGATTATTATACATGCGCACACTTGATTCGAGAGGCACTAGAAGTTGAGGAAACACATCGCACTTACCCCGAGTGTCGCCTCTACTGCCCAGCTGACAGCGAGTACACAAATCCTATAAAATAAATAAACAATTATATATTCGTATGGCTTTTCAAATAATCCAATTCGCAGGCCTAATAACTTTGTAAGAAAGTATTCGCTCTATATAGTTGGCTATACAGAACAGCTGATAAGCAATGTCAAACTATACCACTCTGGCAACATATAATGTGTAGCTAAAATAAACGCACCAGAATTTCATTTTGAATCACGACTGGAAGAGAAAACTCAGGTAGTTTTCCTGTAGTGCTTCCCCAGTCCCGTCTTCCCTCCTAGCCGCCGCTACAAGTGCCAAGACGAGCTCATTGAAGAATCCAAAATGCGTCTCTGTTTCGAGAAATACGAGAAGCAAGAAGAGAGAGTTAAAGCAGTGCAATTTCAAAAAGGGGGAAGAATCACGCACCAAACGGTTATTTTCGTTAGCACTAGTTAAAATAGTTGGGTAATTTCGTCGTTTTGCGCTATAAATAATAAGGAAAGTTAAAACTCACCAAAGTTCAGTTGTGAAAACGTTCGTCCCCTGCCGGACTTGTTTCACGCACCGCAACTACTTCGCAGTGCATGAGAGCAGAGAAGAGGGGTGGGACTTAGCCATGTCACTCATATTCCATAGCCTACCTTTACCCACTTGTTACCACTTTAACGCACAAGTTAAAAAGCACTATTAGCTTACACTATCACTACTCGAATAAAGTGATAACAAGTCAATTAAATGTTCGTTTGATGTTTCAATTCGATTAAATATACCAAATATACATTTCGTGTGACAGGCTATGAATGTTGAGTGTTGAACGGTGAATGCTGAAAACACTTGTGATACCTTGAGTTTATATCTTGGGTTTGGTTGCTTTTATAGGCCTAAAGATGTTAAAACTGCACTATTCAACTGCAAAAGAGGAGAAAAATGAATGAATAACTGATCACTCGTCAAGAAAGGGTGATCTTTGTGGAATTGTCTACATAATCCCCTACATTCCCTGACCTTTCCAAAAACGCGCCAAGTATTCCCCTAAATCAGTATGGTAATGACATGCAACATGTTAGGATGACGTTTTAAAATGTCAAATAAATATTTTAGCCTATGTAAAAACAGATTATTGTAACCTGAGGCAACGAAAAATTGCCCTACACTGGTGAGTGTATGTTTGCCACTGTAAAAAAGAAGAAGACCTACACCGAACTATAACTACTTATTAGTTGTATATCTTAGCATACAAACAAAACAATCTTTGTTTTTTGGTTTGTTTGGAAGTTCTGGGATATTGCACACTATATCGCACACAAGACCTGTTGAAGCAAGTGTCAGGGGCATGCGCATTGATCCAAAGTAGATCCGGCTGTAGCAGGTTGGCAGGTCGATAGAGAAAAAGTCAGTCAGGGGTTTGCAGAAGGGAACGGTTCCACGACTGGAAGCTTGGAGTCGCCACAAGAATCTGTCTACTGCGTTCTGAAAATTATTCTGTTCTATAGCCGAGTTAGCAGAAGAATATGACAATTCTCTGATGTGTTTTTTTGTTGAATTTGTCAATGTTTAGTTGAGGCAGAATTGTTTTTTAAAAAATGAATAAAAACTTGAAGAGTCTGCGAAATCTCGCGGTGGGGTTGGTGCTCGTAACCCTGTGTATCGTGGTCCAGGAGTCGGAATCAGCGGTGAGTAGCCAGCCTACAATTACTTTCACACACTTGTCGATGTATTTCTAATGAAATCTAACCAATTCAAACCGTTAAAACAGCGACATGTTGCTTCAAACGGGCCGGACTCCAATCCCACCCGCGTCTTGTTGGCGAAAGTGTATAAATAGAGGGGATACTTTATAACAAGTGTTCATTTTCTGCCCCCGGTCTAATAATAAGTCATGTTCTAGCCTACTTTTACCAAAATGTGTTTTAAACTTTTATTGCATTAATAATTATACTAATTATATATTTACACGGATGGTCCGTGCGTTATTATAGCGTTATTGCACAGTTACGAACAAGCTTCATTCCAGGGACCATTTGTCCGCGTTCGTTTTGTAGTTGTTCAGAGTTCTGAGAGAAGGAGTGCGGGCCACGGGAGCCCGGCTGTAGCTCGCGCGCATACATTTTTTTTCTTCTAGATCTGTTCTGCACCGGCCGACTTGTAAGAAGCATGTCGCACTGTGTATTTTCCTACGTTTTGTCCATTAACGTCAATGGAAAAGATTTTCTTGCAAGAAATTTGGCCGTGGCCCTCCTTGTAGAGTGAACACTGTTACAATGCGCACAGTTGCGATTATGTAGCCTGTTTATTTTGTATTTTTCGGGGTGCCATTTAAATAGAACTTTGACCAGAACATTGCAAGTAGAGAGAATGGGTGTTTTGCATTGCTTGTTAAAAAAGTGAGAGTTAACGTTATCGGCTGTCACTGCGTATTGGGGCGCATCACATCACACATGATGTCCAAGGTTACAACATTTGAATGTTTTACCCCCAAAACTCTTCCGTGTCACAGGTACTCAATGAATGCATGTGATATTAAACAACAACCTATTTTACATGACACAAAGTTGGCATTAAAGGGACTCAAATTAAAAGTTCATTTATACAATTTATTTATTCGTCAGGTAGTAGTAGTAGCAGGGTATGCATCAGTATTTCTATTTAGTCATAAACAATATTAATAGTCATTAATTCATTGGTAAGTTGATCATAATTAACATCAATTAGCAAATGCTCTTCACAGTGAGTATGCAGTGGGCTTTGTTTATTTTACACGTGAAAAAGCAACAAAATAACTTTTTTGTCCCGGAACAACTCAATCAAAGTGTAAATGCATTTCAACGAGACAGTGACACCCAGGGAGTAAAAATCAACATGTAGACATTCTCTCTCTCTCTCGCTCTCTCTCTCTCGTCAAAAATCTAAGTATAACAGTACTTCACTATCCTATGGAAATTAATATCATATTTCATTCATATTGATAACACTCATTGCTCACTGCACTCACAAAGTCAGACACAACCTGCACTGCACTCTTGCAGTGGAGAGAGTGAACTGAACTAGCCTTCTCAGGTGAGATACCGAGGTGTGGCTAGCTGTCAGAGCTAGAGGCAGAACAGAGACAGCTAACGCTACAGTAGTACCATAGACTACAGTAATAAGCTATGCAATGAACCACTGGCACAGGGTAATAAATCACCAGCTTATGGTTAAGTTTAGTACTGAGGTTATGTTTAATTAGGGCCAATCTGATTCTAGATCGGTGGTTAAGGCGTGACGTCCGAGTGCCTTTCACTTCCCAGAGTGTCATTGTTGTCAAGGAGTTTCAAACAGAGGTGGAAGGAATGATGGACTCTTCCCTGTGCTCTGATTGGAGAGAGAGTTCAGTTCCACTGTCCCTCTGGAATGTGCTTTATGTAGCGGACGGACCGCCCCCTTTGAGACTCCCATAGATGAGGTGACGAGAGAGAGAGCGGTAAAGGAGGGAATAAAGACAGGGAGGGAATACAGGGAGGGAGGAGAGATATAAAAGAGTTAATGAGGAAGATAGAAATAACTCAGGGATGAGGAAAGATAAGAGAAGACAGGAATGGAACAGAAAGGGAATATAGAGGAGGAGATGTAAGGAGTGGTGAAGGAAGAGTTGAAAGCTATGGAAGAAGCTATGGAAGAAAAGAGGGACAGTTTTGTCACCTTGCCAGAGAAGACTGACATGTGTGCTGTGTCTTTGGTGAGCATGTGGAATCCCGTGTCTATTCACAGTGCAGGAGAAAGAGTGAGGGAGAAACAGAGAGAGAAGGGAGAGAGAGATGGAAGGAGAGAGAGAACGAGAGGTGCTCGGAAAGAGAGAACGAGAGGAAAGGGAGATGAGAGAATTTGACTTCAGTCAAGTCTGGCCTCCCTATATCTACTTACTGTAAGAACTAAATGTGTTTGGCAGCAGGCGGGTATCTCAGTGGGAATGGATGGACCATGAGAGTTCTCTCCTCTACGTGTGGATCAACTGACTTATTTCTGCATGTAGTGTCCTCAAAGCTTTTTTTCCCTCCGTGTGTGATATAAGAAGAGCTGGGTCGCATCCCAAATGGCACCCTATTCCCTATAGGGCTCTGGTCAAAAGTAGTGCACTATATAGCGACTAGGGTCAGTGTGTAATATAAGAAGAGATACATATACGTTCAGGGTAGTCCCTACCCAGGCCCTAGTTAAAAGTAGTGCACTATGTAGGGAATAAGGGACACAACCGAAATGAAAGCTCAACTCACCATGTAGGCTATAGAAGTTCAATGCATACTGAAAAGTAGGTGTTTTGATGGTTTTGGTGGAGGTTATTATATGAAGAACCTTGTTCCCATAGAAATGCCCACGTGTGACTGTGAACACACCCTTGTTCTCTCTCTCTCTCTCTCTCTCTCCGAAGTCATTCCCATTGGGTTCCCTTGGAATTCCCATTCCACTCTCAGCGTTCCCAAATCTCATGTCACTCAATGTGCCCCTCTAGTGGAGGGTGTGTGTATTGGTCATCTGACCTGGAATTCATACACTGTATGGTGACTGAATTTGCTTTGGAATTCTGGAAATTGGATTAGTGTAGCTACGCTCCCCCCTCTTTTTTCTCTCTCTCGTTCTCTCTCAGTCTCTGTCCCTCTCTCTTACTCTTTAGCTCCCCCTCTCCCCCCTTTCTCTCCATGGCACTACCATTCCTCTTAAGTATGTTTTTCATGATCCAAATCACTGTCTATTGTGAGGCTTTGTAAATAGTATGCTTATTGTTATTTTGTATATTGTTCATTCTCTAGTAATAACAGACTCATTCCATACATTGCAGTTTCCTGGCTTAGACATTGGTAGCCCGGGCTCTTATATGAGTGCGTATGGATAGCCATCTCCAGTTTTCAGCTATAATTTATACCATAGCGGTCTGCTTTGAACCTGTCATACCCGAGAGCACCTCTATTCCCCATTCCTTCAAAGAGCACAGGGGTGTGAATAATGAGGGAACAGGGGGCACGCACACACCTCTGAGGTGACCCCTGTCACAGGTGGAGTTAGTGTAGCGTAGCCTCTCTCTCTCTCTCTCTCTCTCTCTCTCTCTCTCTCTCTCTCTCTCTCTCTCTCTCTCTCTCTCTCTCTCTCTCTCTCTCTGTATGTATGGGTGTGTATTACCACACCCACCACCTCAAAGTGGAAATCCCAGACAGCCTCCCTATGGAAGAGAGGTGAAAGGAGAGGGAGAGCGGTAAGGAGGGAGTGAGGGCTGTTGAGGGGTAAGGAAAGCAGGCTCCCCTTTCTCTCTTCTTTCACGTTTTTCTCTTTCATTTCTTTAATCATTGCTCTTTCTTTACCCCATTTTATGTCTACTAGACCCTCTCTTTTTCTCCGTTGTCTTTCTATGCCGGTCTCTTTCGTTCCCTTTCGCCTCTCCTCCCCCCTTTCTTCCCTCTCTCCTGGAAGGAATGCAAATTCCATCTTTATCTCACCTGCTGGGAGGAGAGGAAGGAGGGAAGGAGAGAGGAAAGGAGGAGAGGAGGGCCTCACCACCCCTTTCACAGGCAGCCACGCAAGCCAACGGGTTTTAAAACACACAAACACATTCAAGACTTGCGCACACACATACCCATGTTGCTCTCTTTCAATCTCAGTTTTGATGGGTAGGCAAAAGCAGTGGTGGAAAAAGATCCCAATACTCATACTTGAGTAAAAGTAAAGATACCTTCATAGAAAATGACTCAAGTAAAAGTGAAAGTCACCCAGTACTACTTGAGTAAAAATCTAAAAGTATTTGGTTTGAAATATACTTAAGTATCAAAAGTAAATGTAATTGCTAAAATATACTTAAGTATCAAAAGTAAAAGTATTATTTATTATTATTATTTTATTATTTTAATTTACGGATAGCCAGGGGCACGCTCCAACACTCAGACATCATTTACAAATGATGTGTTTAGTGAGTCCTCCAGATCAGAGGTAGTAGGGATGAGCAGCGATGTTCTCTTGATAAGTGGGTGAATTAACTAGGGATGCACGATATATCGGTGAACATATTGGAGTTGGCCGATATTAGCTAAAAATGACAACATCGTTATCGGCCCCATATCTAGTTTAACGCCGATGTTAAAAACCGATGTCAAAGCTGACGTGCATACCTATAACGTAGGTACACGACGTAATGACGCCACGTAAAATGTTGCGCTACACGTGCAACACAGCATTCCTAACCTAGCCCACAATGTCTGCTGTGTGGATCGAGCAGTCAACAAGTCGAGCAGTCATTTGAAAGAGTAAGAACATTTCAGCGAGGCAACTCAAAGGCAAAATCCATTAGCGCCAAGATAATGGAATTCATTGCCCTTGGCAATCAACCGATCTCGGTCGTGGGTGATGTTGGCTTTCGCCGAAGGGTCGAGCACCGGTACACATGTTGCCCTACCGGAGTTACACAGTAATAGCGTCACTGCTATTAGCTTCATAACATACTATGGAACGCCGTTTGGGTCTTTGCGTGTCAAAAAGATACACGTCAAATAGCACTATTTGCTAGCTAGGTACAAATAAGCTTTTAATTTGACACGTCAAATAACACAGTTCTATTATAGAATGTTGTGTTCTGAATTTGCACGTGCAAGCCAAGCGCCACCACTACTATCAGTAGCACTGTCAAAGCTGAACAAAAAAGTCTGCAAACAAGTAAACACCGGCAACGAACGATGTGTTTACAATACCGCGTTGGTAATAAAGCATTATTTGTTTGACCGCAACTTCTGGGGTAGCTAGCTTTAGCTTGGTATCTAGCTAGCACCAATACAACCAGTCTGAAAACAATGACCAGTAGAAACTGCAGTCATTTTCATTATTCTTAGCAATGATTTAGGAATCCTTGTGAGTAAGTATTAGCTAGGTAGCCACTTGTTGTTCGCCTATTGAAATTGAACTTCAGTTCATGAAAATAAATAGCTAGCCAGCTACTTAACCCTGTTTCCCAAAGCTAATGTTATAAGCAGCCAGCAAGCTTCATCTGACTAGTGAAGCTCGACCGGACCGGGTTATGTGTTGTGAAGCTAGCCACAATCAGGATTAGGCACAGTAGTGGAATTTGCAGTTTGCATTCAAAATAAAAGTACCTATTTGAAAGTGATGCAGAAGGTTACAATTGGTAGAATCATGCCATATTTAGACTAGATAATGTTAAACAACGTTTGGAATGTTCAGCAATGAAATGGGGGTATCAGTCTACTCGGTGACACCCACAGAACACAACTGTGAAGAGTTTACGCAAATATTAGCATTGTAGCTCTTAACGCGGGACTGTGACTGTGTGAAATCACCTTCCCAGTCAGCCTATTGCGTGTATTGACATTCATATTGCACTGTACAGCTTTACCTAAGGATTGAGGATCAA
Organism: Salvelinus alpinus; assembly: GCF_045679555.1. NCBI lineage: Eukaryota > Metazoa > Chordata > Actinopteri > Salmoniformes > Salmonidae > Salvelinus > Salvelinus alpinus. The sequence goes on along the minus strand of NC_092096.1, from coordinate 49,097,558 downwards.
ATAAATGTGGTATCAGCCTCCTCAATACCCAAAATATTTTTGCCCAACGTCCTCCTCAGAGTTATCAGACTCCAAAACATCCTTGCAGTATTTTTTCCCCTTGGGAATAGTGTTCAATACACGTACAGTAGGTTGACAATACATGTGGCTCAATTCACAGTTGTTTCAGAGTCCCGCAATAAGAGCTACAATGCTAATGTTCTCTGGGTGTCACTGAGTAGACTGATACCCCATGTCATTGATCCCCAATCCATAGGTAAGGCTGTACAGTGAAATAAGTATGCCCCCAATGCAATTCTAAAGTATAATACATACAATATGATTTCAACTGATTTTTGTCAAATTAACAAATTATTGTCTTTTGTTGATTTTATACAACAACATTCCAACCTCGTTTAGCATGATCTATTCAATTATGGCATAATTCTACTATTTATTTTCATTTGCATCACTGTCTATGACATACTTTTATTTTGAAGGCTTACCGCAAAGTCCACTATTGTGGCTAATCCTTATTGTGGCTAGCTTCACATAGATGGGTCCGACCACCATTAATCAAATAAGAACTGTCTTATAAATTAGGGTTATTTTAGATTATGACATCTAGCTATATAGTTAGCTAGATAATTATAGCTACTGAAACCAATTCGGTCGTTTTGCTATGTTTTCGGGGAAGAACATTGTTTGCATCCATGAGCTAGCTAGCTTTTTTTACGACCAGCACTGTACATAGGTGCGCTAGACAACTTTACCAGCATCATAGCATACGTATCGATGAATCGTTGTGACATATGAAATACGAGTAATAGTGTAATCAATGTGTAATAACTACGTAAAAAATGTATGAATGCGTTAAATTATTATGTGATGTGCAGTCCTATTCAGTTCCTAATTGGTCAACAAGCTTATTAGACACGTCAAATAGTGTTATTTGACAGGCAAAGACCCAAGCGGCGTTCCATAGTATTAGAAATCCTGGTTGAGAATGAAACGACGGAACAAATGAACAACGAAACAGCACAGCAAGTAAGTGAAAGAAATAGGTTTTGATTATGTTTTACTGGTAATGGGGATATAAGTAAATGCCAACAGAATATATTTTTGGTCAGTGTGGTGTGTCTGTGTGTGTGTGTGTGTGTGTGTGTGTGTAACCTTTATTTAACTAGGCAAGTCAGTTAAGAACAAATTCTTATTTACGATGACGGCCTCACCCGGCCAAACCCGGACGACGCTAGGCCAATTCTACGCCGCCCTATGGGACTCCCAATTACGGCCGGATGTGATACAGCCTGGATTCGAACCAGGGACTGTAGTGACGCCTCTTGCACTGAGATGCAATGCCTTAGACCACGGTGTCCATGTGTGTGTGTTAACTATTTAACTGTACTAGAATGCTAAAATGTTTAATATCGGTATTGGTTTTTTTTGGCAAGGAAAATATTGGATATCGGTATCGGCCAAAAATGTAATATCGGTGCATCACTAGAATTAACACATTTACCTGCCTTGCTAAGCATTCGAAATGTAACGAGTACTTTTGGTTGTCAAGGAAAATGTATGGAGTAAAAATGATTTAATTTTCTTCAGGAATGTAGTGAAGTAAAAGTAAAAGTCGTCAAAATATATAAATAGTAAAGTACAGATACCCCAAAAAACTACTTAAGTAGTACTTTCAAGTATTTGTACTTTAGTATTTTACACCACTGGGCATAAACATATATATATATATATACACTGCTCAAAAAAATAAAGGGAACACTTAAACAACACAATGTAACTCCAAGCCAATCACACTTCTGTGAAATCAAACTGTCCACTTAGGAAGCAACACTCATTGACAATAAATTTCACATGCTGTTGTGCAAATGGAATAGACAAAAGGTGGAAATTATAGGCAATTAGCAAGACACCCCCAATAAAGGAGTGATTCTGCAGGTGGTGACCACAGACCACTTCTCAGTTCCTATGCTTCCTGGCTGATGTTTTGGTCACTTTTGAATGCTGGCGGTGCTCTCACTCTAGTGGTAGCATGAGACGGAGTCTACAACCCACACAAGTGGCTCAAGTAGTGCAGCTCATCCAGGATGGCACATCAATGCGAGCTGTGGCAAGAAGGTTTGCTGTGTCTGTCAGCGTAGTGTCCAGAGCATGGAGGCGCTACCAGGAGACAGGCCAGTACATCAGGAGACGTGGAGGAGGCCGTAGGAGGGCAACAACCCAGCAGCAGGACCGCTACCTCCGCCTTTGAGCAGGAGGAGCACTGCCAGAGCCCTGCAAAATGACCTCCAGCAGGCCACAAATGTGCATGTGTCAGCATATGGTCTCACAAGGGCTCTGAGGATCTCATCTCGGTACCTAATGGCAGTCAGGCTACCTCTGGCGAGCACATGGAGGGCTGTGCGGCCCCACAAAGAAATGCCACCCCACACCATGACTGACCCACCGCCAAACCGGTCATGCTGGAGGATGTTGCAGGCAGCAGAACGTTCTCCACGGCGTCTCCAGACTCTGTCACGTCTGTCACATGTGCTCATGTGCTCAGTGTGAACCTGCTTTCATCTGTGAAGAGCACAGGGCGCCAGTGGCGAATTTGCCAATCTTGGTGTTCTCTGGCAAATGCCAAACGTCCTGCACGGTGTTGGGCTGTAAGCACAACCCCCACAACATACCACCCTCATGGAGTCTGTTTCTGACCGTTTGAGCAGACACATGCACATTTGTGGCCTGCTGGAGGTCATTTTGCAGGGCTCTGGCAGTGCTCCTCCTGCTCAAAGGCGGAGGTAGCGGTCCTGCTGCTGGGTTGTTGCCCTCCTACGGCCTCCTCCACGTCTCCTGATGTACTGGCCTGTCTCCTGGTAGCGCCTCCATGCTCTGGACACTACGCTGACAGACACAGCAAACCTTCTTGCCACAGCTCGCATTGATGTGCCATCCTGGATGAGCTGCACTACTTGAGCCACTTGTGTGGGTTGTAGACTCCGTCTCATGCTACCACTAGAGTGAGAGCACCGCCAGCATTCAAAAGTGACCAAAACATCAGCCAGGAAGCATAGGAACTGAGAAGTGGTCTGTGGTCACCACCTGCAGAATCACTCCTTTATTGGGGGTGTCTTGCTAATTGCCTATAATTTCCACCTTTTGTCTATTCCATTTGCACAACAGCATGTGAAATTTATTGTCAATGAGTGTTGCTTCCTAAGTGGACAGTTTGATTTCACAGAAGTGTGATTGACTTGGAGTTACATTGTGTTGTTTAAGTGTTCCCTTTATTTTTTTGAGCAGTGTATATATATTCGACATGACCACCAGTTTAAAGAATAAGTCCAATTTCTTTGGATTGTTTTGGCGAGTAGAACACGTTCGACTAGAGCGATATTGAATATAGGGCCTGGAATGCATATTACCATCAATCTATACTAATTACGTGCAAGGCAAACAAGTGGGTGAATGGTTGGGTTGTTTGTAAAGGCTATTAAGTGTCTGTGTCCGATTGTGCTGGCCGTCCAATGAGGAACTGACACTCCAGTGTGAAGCATTAACAGGTGTAGGGAGACTGCTCTATGTACACAACTAATTCCTCCATCTATAAATCTAAGATAACTCAAGAAATTTGCCATTCATTTTGACGTTTTTGCCGAGGAGTTCTTAGCCGTGCGATTTTTACATCTAACTGCAGATGTTTGGAGCAGTATTTCTCAATGGAAAAATGGGAACGACAACAAAGACTTTATTGAAGAATCCCTGCTGTTGACCAAGCACCGACCAAGAGGCGTAGACTTCGGCTCTGAACGGCTCTGAGCCAAAAAAAAAACTCACCGAAGTCCGACACTAAAATATCGTCACAATATATGCACAAACTCTTCCGAACTGTTTCGGCTAGGAAACACGCAGACGCCTTAATACCCGTCTTTTCTCTTTCTGATACCTCCTTCACCTCTCGCTCCCTTCCATTTTATTCTTTCATGTTCTGTCTATCACTCTCTCCATTTTCTCTCTTTCCCTTTCTCCCCCTCACTCCCTTTCCCTCACTTTCCATCCTCCCATGGACCTACATCTGTCGTCCGTCGTCCACAACCCTCCTTCTTTTGGAGAGCAGTGTAAACGGTGTTGTTTTTTAAGGACTATTTATTTCAGTCTTTCAGTGTTTGGTCTAAGGCTGTAGAGGTGGCCCCACACACACACAGACACACACGCACGCGCACACACACACACACACACACGCGCACGCGCATACACACACACACACACACACACACACACACACACACACACACACACACACACACACACACACACACACACACACACACACACACATACACACACACACTCCCTCTCCCCCACTCAATACTTTAAGAGGCAAACAATCAATCTATCCCAACCACTCCAGTATCCCTGCACATTGTAAATATGGTGTTGGCACTGACCCTTGAACTGACCTTGTATATACTGTAGCTTACTTACTGTCTCGTGTTCTGCTTATTTCTATTTCTTGTGTGATTTTGTTCTATTTTATTTTAAAGTACTACTGATATTGATTACTGCATTGTTGGGAAAGAGCTAGCAAGAAAAGGCATCTCCCTATACTTGTGCACGTGACAATGAAACTTGAGGTAAACGATCAATGAACAGATTATTGATGTAGGTCAAAATGACTCGTGGAAACAGCACAATCGTTCACCAAGACCAATTACACTCCTCTATCCATTCCATTTTCACCTTATTCTTGTGCTGTCAGAAAGTAGAGCCGCTAATGGCTTTACACCTCCGCAAAAAACAACCATCGCTTTACCTTCTTCTTTCTGATTTTCTTTCTCACGCCAACCCCGGGCAGACCACCCCTAATCTGTGGGTCACCTGACCTGCCTTAAAGAGCCTCTAGTCTGGGGATAAGACCTGTCCCTTTATGGCTTGGATTAGATTGAGATTAAGATTACAATGAAGTACTATAGAGTAGCTTTAGTAAGAGCACCTCTGGCTGTTGGTCCTTAGCAAAATAGGATGTCTCATCATGGTACCCAGATGTAGATACAGGTCAGTGGCACACACACACACACACACACACACACACACACACACACACACACACACACACACACACACACACACACACACACACACACACACACACACACACACACACACACACACATTAGTCTCTCATCTCACTTCTCTTCAATCTTCTAGATGAAGGACAGACAGCCCACGTCAGGCTCACAAGAACAAGAAGGATCTTGCGGATGTTTCGCCCGGAGGTTGAATTCTGAACCCCAGTCTCCATCTTTGTGACTTTCTGGAGCTGAAAGAGAAAGGAAGGCTCATGTTAGGAAAAGGATCGGGACCCATGTGCTATTGAGCCTGATCTTGTACAATAGAAAGGTGTTTTTTTCAGTCAGGCAACATTTGCCCTGTTTGGTGCATGTAGGTTGCAGGTGATACCTTTTGGGTGTCAGCTGAAAACGTGGTGCTGGCTAGACACATTATGCTATATTTGTTTACTTGATGTTTCTCAAGATAACTGTTAAAGCTCTAGATGTGTCACAGAGCAACAAAGAGGCGTACCACTGCTGTCATACTCACATCAGCTGAGTCCCAGCCTTATCTGCTTCCCTTTTCTCTGCCAGACACAATGAAATGTGTCCGTGTGTGACATCAGCGTCTGGCTGAGAGAGTGACAGAAGCAGAGAGACACAGAGAGAGAGGATGAGGGACTGAGAGGGGGGGGGGGGGGAAGCGGAGGGGGGGGGGGGGGAGTACAGTACATTTCTACCCCACTAAAAGCTTGAAAGGAGTCCCCTGATTTCTTATCTTGGATCCTTGCAGCCGACGCTTGTGTTATCAACCTATTCACTGCATGTGCCCCCAGCCATCATCCCAGCCCCTGAGGTTACCGTAGTCTTGCCCCAACCCCCAGCTACTAACCTCTATCACCAGTCCAGTCCATCCCTAGTCCCAAACCCTCAGCCCCTATCCACAGCTCCGGCTCATCCATATAACCCCAGTCTCTGTGTCTGTTCCCTAGACGTGGTGGTGGGATTATGGAGTTTTCACCTCTCCTCTTCCAATCCCTGGAATTGACTGCCCAAGACCCAGCCTCTGTCCTAACTCCCTAACCCAAACCTCCAGCCCCTGTACTAACCCAAAACACCCAGCCTCCAAGCCCCGAACCCCCAGCCCATCCTCAGGCCCAGCCCAGAGACTAGTGTCTCTATCCCAGGCATGATGGTGTACATATGGATGAGGCAGTGTCTCTAATCAAGGCATGGTGGTTGGATGTGGGGCCAGCACATTGAGATCCATAGGGGTGTCTCAGTGTCTATCTCTCATCTCTCCAAATCATGCATCTCTCTCTACAAAGGCTTGATTATTCACACACACACACACACACACACACACACACACACACACACACACACACACACACACACACACACACACACACACACACACACACACACACACACACACACACACACACACACACACACACACACACACACACACACACACACACACATATTTTAGGAATGGCCCAAATAGAATAGAACAGTACTTTATTTATTTTTAACCTTTATTTAACTAGGCAAATCAGTTAAGAACAAATTCTTATTTACAATGACGGCCTAACCCGACAACGCTGGGCCAATTGTGCGCCGCCCTATGGGACTCCCGAATCACAGCCGGTCAATGCGAACCAGGGACTGTAGTGGCACCTCTTGCACTGAGATGCAGTGCCTTAGATCACTGCGCCACTCGGAAGCCCTAAATCTATCTATCTGTATGACAGATATTCTTCCAATTCTAACCTTTCAGACATAACACTTACACACACACCATACATTTCAGGAGTGTTTGGGCCTCAGTCATTCAGGGCCTGTAAGAAGGTTGAATAGTCCAATCATGCTTTTGTCTATGTGCTACCATTGTTCTGTCAAATGGTTTGACGGATGCAGGTATTGTAAAGTAACCACACACACAGAACACACACACACACACACACACACACACACACACACACACACACACACACACACACACACACACACACACACACACACACACACACACACACACACACACACACACAGAGTTGTACATAAAGTGCACACATACAAACACAGGTAGGGTAGGATCAAATCAAAGTTTATTTGCAGATGTTATCGCAGATGCAACGAAATGATTATGTTACTAGGTCCAACAATGCAGCAATATCTAGCAAAACAATAACAATCCAAAAATAAGTCATAATATTTAAGACTGAGCAATGTCAGAGTCCGGGAATATAAATAAATATGTATGTGAATGCTGTGTGTAGACAGTATGGACAGTACAGTATATGAATAGAAAAGGTGTGTACAGCAGAAGCTATATAGTATAAACCATGACTAGAATACAGTATATACATATATAGTGGGTAAAACAGTATGTAAACATGATTAAAGTGACCAGTGTTCAGTGCCTCTTATGTACATAGGACAGCAGTCTCTAAGTTGCAGGGTAGAGTACAGGTTGGTAGCCGGCTAGTGACAGTGTCTAAGGTTCAGGGCAGGGTACTTGAGATAGAAGCTGTCTCTCGGTCCCAGCTTTGATGCACCTGTACTGTCTCCGCCTTCTACTGTAGATGGTAGTGGGGTGAACAGGTGTGGCTCGGGTGGCTGAGGTCCTTGATGAGCTTCTTGACCTTCCTGCTTGACCTTCCTGTGACACCGGGTGCTGTAGATGTCCTGGAGGGCAGTCAGTGTGTCCCCGATGATGCGTTGGGCTGACCGCACCACCCCCTGGAGAACCCTGCGGTTGCGGGCGGTGCAGTTATTGTACCAGGTGGTGATACAGCTCGACAGAATGCTCTTGATAGTGCATCTGTAGAAGGTAGTGCATTCGTAGGAGGTTCTTAGGAGCCAAGCCAAATTTCTTCAGCCTCCTGAGGTTGAAGAGGCGCTTTTGCGCCTTCTTCTCCACGTTGTCGGTGTGAAGAGACCATTTCAGGTCCTCAGTGATGTGCACGCCGAGGAACTTGAAGCTTTTGACCCTCTCTTCTGCGGCCCCGTCGATGGAGATGGGGGCCTGCTCTCGCCGCTGTCTCATGTAGTCCACGTTAAGCTCCTTCATTTTGTTGACATTGGGGGAGAGGTTATTTCCCTCGCACCCCTCCGCCGGAGCTCTCAACTCTTCCCTGTAGGCTGTCTTGTCGTTGTTGGTAATCAGGCTTACCGCTGTTGTGTTGCCAGCAAAGTTGTAGACGTGCGTGACCTGAGCACACACCCCTGTGGGGCCTCCTGCTGTTGGCCCGCCAGGAAATCTAGGACCCAGTTGTACAGGGAGGGGTTCAGACCCAGGGCCCCGAGCTTAGTGATGAACTTGGAGGGCACTATGGCTGATCTGTAGTCAATGAACAGCATTCTTACATAGGTATTCTTCTTGTCCAAGTGGGATAGGGCAAAAAGTGTGGGTCTAGGGTGTTGAGTAAGGTGGAGGTGATATGATCCTTAACAAGCCTCTCAAAGTACTTCATGATGAGAGAAGTGCTACGGGGCGATAGTCATTTAGTTAAGTTACCTTTGCTTTCTTGGGTACAGGGACAATGGTGGACATTTTGAAGCAAGTGGGGACATACTGGGATAGGGAGAGATTGAATATGTCCGTAAATACTCCAGCCAGCTGGTCTGCACATGTGTTTTGTATCTGAGCCGATGAATTGCGACTCCACTTTCTTCTTGTACTGTTGTGACGTCTCTGATTGCCTCACGGATGACACAGCTGGTCTGTTTGTACACGTCCATATTCCCAGTCACCTTGCCATGGTTAAATGCAGTGGTTCGCCCGTTCAGTTTTGCGCAAATGCTGCCATCTATCCACGTTTTTTTGGTTTTTGATAAGTTCTAATCGTCACTTTAGGAAGAACGTTCTCTATGCACTTCCCGATGAACCCAGTCACCGAGTCAGTGTATACGTCGATACTATTCTCAGAGGCGACCCGGAACATTTCCAAGTCAAGGTGAAGACTAGATTCCGATTGGTCAGACCAACGTTGAACAGTCTTTACCATGGGTGTTTCCTGCTTAAGATTCTGCCTATAGGTGGGGGAGCAGGATGGATGCGTCGTTTGATTTGGCAAAGGGAGGGCGGGGGACGGCCTTGTAGCCAACCCTGAAGGTAGAGTAACAATAGTCAAGTGTGTTCTCTTTGCGTGTAGCACAGGAGATGTGTTGATAGAATTTCGGGGAGCGTTATCCTCAGATAAATTTTTTTAATGTCCCCAGCTACAGTATATGCGGCCTCAGGATATGCGGTTTCCAGTTTGCACGAAGTCCAGTGGCAGTGGTATTGCAGATCGGGAGGACAAAAGGGCTGAGTTCCTGTACATGACCAGAATCGCACCATGAGTTGATAATCATGAGACATACCCCTCCACCTCTGCTTTTCCAGGAGAGTTAAACTGAGAACCCCAGGATGAGGGTGTCTGATCTCTCTCTCTCTCTCTCGCGCTCTCGCTCTCTCTCTCTCTCTCTCTCCCGCCCGCCCTCCCTCTCTTTCTTTCTGTCTCACTCCCTCTTTCAATTCAATTCAAGGGCTTTATTGGCATGGGAAACATATGTTAACATTGCCAAAGCAAGTTAACTCTCTTTCGTTCTTTCCATCTGTTTCTTCTATCACAGTAGCAGGGAGGAAACAGTGTTTCCCCAGTGTGCTCACGGGAAAGAGAAAGGTAGGCTGATGGAAGCTCTGTCGACAGAGTGGTGTGTACGTCTGCAAGTGGACACAGGGGGGATGCGGGGGCAATTGTTTGCACCATCTCAACACCGCCAACATGCCAGTGAGATCACATGACTTTGAGTCAGTTAAATGTGTCTGTGAGAAGAGACCTGTCGTTTCTGTCGCTCTTGGGTCCAATCTTTTAGTCATTTATGACATTCTAAACGCAGTTTGTATGTGATTTACCATGCTAAGTAGGCCTTATGGGGCATTCTGTTAAATGCCCTTATAGAAAGTTGATAGACTCACACACCTGGCAAGATAATTAATGAATTTGACTTCATTTCAGGTTATAAATCACAATGTGAGAAGGGAAAACCTTTACAGCTACAGCCAAATACTCTATGTACATTATGTACTGCACATACTGTATTTACATTATGTACTGCAATATGCATCATCTCCTTTAAAGGGGTAATCTGTAGTTCACCCCAGATATATTAACCATCAGATTCACTTCCATTGGCGAGATATGAATCAGGAATGAATGTCTGTGCTTGGTACTGTAATGTTATCCTTCTATGGACACACACACGCACGCACGCACGCACGCACGCACACACACACACACACTGACTGGGCTCCACCTGAGGGCAGAGATGAAACAGTACATCAGAGATACATGCTAAGACTGGAACTGTGTGTGTATGTATGAATGTGTCTGTGTGTGTGGTGAGCTGTGTGTGTGGTGAGCTGTGTGTGTGTATTTCGTCTTTGTGCACTGTGTATACCTGCGTGTGCTGAAAATATGGTGTGTGTGTTTCTTTATGCGTGCATGTGTGTGTGAGCAAGTGTGTGTGTGCATGTGTGTGTGGTGAAAAGCATCCTGATCCACAGCTTAGGACTCTTGAGACCGGTCACCCTCCAGGTCATTTATGGACATTTTTCACATTTCTGAGCCCGAAGAGAAGGAGGTGGGAGCAAAGGGCATAGTGTCTACAGTGTGTGCATGTGTGTGCGTGCGCTTGGTGTTTATGTGTGTGTGAGGTCGAGAGGGTGTGTTAGGTCTCTGAAGTTTCTCTCGATGTAGGTATTTTTTCTAGTGGATGCAACTATTACGTTTGTGAATGTGTGTGCGTTAGTGGTGCGTGGGTCAACTGTTTGTTCACCCGCACCTGCCCGCAATTGCCCATCCGCAACCGCCCAACTATATGTGGTAAAGTGCAAATCTGAGGTCTGCACCCAACCCTAACCTGCTAATATAAGAACATGTGCTGTAGGCTACAGTCAGAGATGGCGGGACGATTTGTTAACAGTGGGCGCAGGATTTATTTTGCCTGATTAACATGTTTCTGCCTATAATTAACAACATTTTGGTAGGCTATTTGTAAGTCAACTTGTCTCTTCTGTCATATGTTGCCCTAGAAGACTAAATAAACCCTTGCTCGCCAGAATAATGTCATAAATCTCTGCTTCTTTCATGGAGCAAAGACGTTTTGGGACCAGGAAGAAAATGCAATAACAAAAAAATACGGGAAAGCTTTTCTCTGCAAAAATGCCAAATGACATCAGATTGACCGGTTGTAAAAACGACCGGTTGTAAAAAAAAGTTGTAAAAACGACCCAACATGTTTCTGATAAGATTTCAGTTCGGCTTGGATGCATTTTTTTTATGTGGTTGAAATACTGTCAGCTTTTATGATGCTGATAAAGATAGCACCTCGACAGACGGTATCTGACTGCGCATTCGCATTCTCTCAAGATGCTGAAATATATCATATTTCTTCACTCCTGTTCCCGAGTCAAGGTTTTCCCTACATTTGGTGTATAATTTTACTGCAAGAGATGCTTATTTCGGCAGGAATTAATATTGAGGCTATGTGAGAGGTTATATACCTAACGTCAGTGTCCAGATTTCAGTTTCCATTTAACCAATCTGAACAGTAGGCTAAAGTTCCCTTGACGTGCCGTAGGCATATTTGATGTCCCCTTCTGGTGTCTGTTGAATTTGTGTATCGCCAGACAATCATCACACAAAACATAGCCGGCACTGCTATCATCCTCTTTTACAACTTCCCTACATTTTTCTCAAACATTACTTTTCTGGCCCTCCAAATCTCAATTTCAAAGCTTTTCTCTTATTGAATTCAACTCCGACAATGTCCTTTTCGCCTGCCCGTTCCCAAAAGCATTTGGCGATTGGCGTGTAGCGAATTTGGCGCGCGTACAGTTACATGCTGACCAGACCGCACACGTCGCGTGCGCGAGCGTCGCAAAATACATTTAGAAATCCATGTTATTCAATTATTGCACCCACACTGCTCGCGCGAGTCAACGAGCGTCTGCGTTACCAAGGGCTAAAATAGAAGTCATTCCTATTTCTGACAGAGATCGTGCTGAAAGTCCTGCCTCTCCCATCTCCTCGTTGGTTTATAGAAGCAGGTACCCACTTGCCATCTCCTCATTGGTTATACCCACATGGGTGATTGAAAGACAAACTGTTTTGCCGGTTGTCATGGTAATACTATGAAAGTTTAGATGCGATCACCATATAAGTTCAACGATGAAAAAGCCTGGAAGGAGGAGAGATGACTAGAAACGATTCGGTTGGTCGTTTTATGTGTGGATTCATTTGTCGGAGTAGAGGACCTTGTGCAGTTCAGGTAAAATAACAACTCAATGTTTATATCCCAGGACAAATTAGCTAGCAACAGCAAACTAGCTAAATAGGACAAATTAGCTAGCAAGTGCAAGCTAACTAGCTAAATTGCCATACATGTTTAATGCTTTTTGACCTGTCCCCAAATTAATATCATTGGTTCAGAGTTTGTTTTGATATTTTAACCTGCGTGTCGTGATCGCGTTTGGTGTAGGGGGACAAAATACATTTATGCACGATAGCGCACGATGGCGCATGCGCGCAGCCGGTTTGGGTTCCGTGTTAGGCCCTGAAGCTCACGCACTAATGCCAGATAGCCTAAAATAATGAAAGAAAAACATCAATGTAGCCTATAGATTTAAATTTACAATAGTTATACATTTATGGATTTCTTAAGGTATTCTTTTCTATTTAGTCAACCCTCCCGTCACCCACCCGCCCTTCATCCACACAATATTTTATGACCCTAAACCCACAGACATAACTGCGGGGATTGTGGGTTATGAGTCAATCCGCGCATCACTAGTGTGCGTGCGTGCGTGTGTAGAGGGCCCTGTTTTCCAACCCCTCCTGTTGAGTGTTTCTCTGTGGATTCAGCAGAGCCTCTTTCATCTGTAGATAGACAGCGTGTGTGTGTGTGTGTGTGTGTGTGTGTGTGTGTGTGTGTGTGTGTGTGTGTGTGTGTGTGTGTGTGTGTGTGTGTGTGTGTGTGTGTGTGTGTGTGTGTGTGTGTGTGTGTGTGTGTGTGTGTGTGTGTGTGTGTGTGGGTGTGTGTGGGTGTCTGTGTGTGCGACCGAATGCATGGCATTCCTTCCCCGCTGCCTCTGTCCTACATAAACATGCCCCCTCCGGAGATCACGACAGGAAATCTCTACATCTGTAAGAAGCCCTGTTTATACCTGGTTCTTACATGTGGCAGTTGTCCTGATCTTGTCTACATTCTGATTGTGCCCACATTTGTCGACAGGTGTAGACAATCAAAAGACACATTGGGAACAGATTGTGATTAGATCTTCCTGTCCGCCTCCTCCGGAGGTAGTCGTAGAATCGTCTTGTATGGATAGCCTTGAAGTGTAAACGAATACTGACAACGAAAGCGTATACTTTTGGCCAACATCACGGTGGTCCCACCCTCTAAAAACAAATCACACCAGCCAGTTGAGGTGGTAATTATGGACAATAATACCTCTACGATCCCTCCTAGAATTAAGATCTTGGTCTTCATTAGAAATAAAGTACCTGGCCTCCTGAGTGGGGCACTGGTCTAAGGCATTGCTTCTCAGTGTCTCTACAGCTTGGGGTTCGATCTCGGGCTGTGTCTCTACAGCTTGGGGTTTGATCCCGGGCTGTGTCATTACATAATTGACCTGGGTTTGGCAGGGGGGGGGGCTTTACTTCATTGTGCTCTTGTGGCAGGCTGGGCTCCTGCAGGCTGACTTCGGTTGTCAATTGAAGTGTGTTTCCTCTGACACATTGGTGCGGCTGGCTTCCGGGTTAAGCAAGTGGGGGGTGTTAAGAAGCGCCATTTTGTCAGGTCATATTTCAAAGGACGCGTGACTCGACCTTTGCCTCTACCGATCCCGTTGGGGAGTTGCAGCGATGAGACAAGATCGTAATCACGAAAATGGGGGTACATCTTTTTAATATAAATATATAAAGTGCCTACTGCCACTGTGGTCGGAGGCCACAGCCCAATCTAAATTAGATAATGCATGTCAAAAGAAAGATATTTATGAAGAGATATCGTCCCCAATGAGAGAAAAAGGGTTATCCCGTGCCCACGTCAAATGCCAGCGCAAAAGAAAACATTTGAAAACATTGCACAGAAAGGCAAAGGACTGTTATAGGAGTGGGAACGGGAGAACCAAGGGTCCATCCCACCACCTGCCCACCATTCATTCTGGACAGTGCTGTGGAGGATGGAGATGCTTTTTTTTTGCCATGTGAAGAATGGCCTAATAAAGTTGCCGTATCAGATATTAAGCATTCGTTCCTAAGTGTCATTTTTTATTTATACTGTGCATTAATTGGATTTTGTACACACATCCAGATGCTCATCTTGTTTGTGCGGTTTCTTTTTTTTAGGGTGCGGGAGAGATTCTCTGAATATTCATTTGTATGGCCGTGGACAGGTCGAAGTTATCGGGACAGTATTACGCCCAGTCTTAAATCGCCGGATAGCCAAAGTAGGCTGTATTGATGAGAGTATACAACCGTTGATTATAAAAGCGTGCCGTTTTTTGTCGATTTCTACAGCTTGTGTCACAAGGGGAGGTCTAAGGCAGGTTGGATTCATTTGCATACAGGGAGGGATCAGGGACTAATCTGGTCACAATGTGAACACAGTGAACAGATAAGAGACACATTTTATTATCACGTGTAGATGCAACAAATCTCGATCAGATAGTGATCGGATCATCTTGATCGGATGATGACAACCACATGATAATGCAAGGTGTAACCACAGCTAGAGAGAGAGGGAGAGAGAGCGAGAGAGAGACTGGGAAGAGAGAGGGAGAAAAAAAAAGAAAGGAAGAGAGAAAGAATGACTCACTCTTCACTCAGTCTTCTTAGTCCAATCACGGGTCATATTTTCATACAAGAAAAGAAGGAAAACATTTAGACAGTGATGTAAAGTACCTAAGTAAAAAAAAATTAAAGTACTACTTAAGTAGTTTTTTTGGGGTATCTATACTTTACTTTACTATTTATTTTTTTGACAACTTTTACTTTTACTCCACTACATTCCGAAAGAAAATAATGTACTTTTCACTCCTTACATTTTCCCCGACACACAAAAGTACTTACATTTTGAATGCGGAAAATAGTCTAATTCACGCGCTTATCAAGAGAACATCCCTGGTCATCCCTTCTGCCTTTGATCTGGCAGACTCACTAAACACAGGGGCTGCAGGTAGCCTAGTGGTTAGAGCATTGGGCCAGTAAACGAAAAAGTTGTTAGATCAAATCCCAGAGCTGTCAGTACAAAACTGTCGTTCTGCCCCTGAACAAGGCAGTTAACTCACTGTTCCTAGGCTGTCATTGTAAATAAGAATTCTTTCTTAACTGACTTGCCTAGTTAAACCCCCCCACAAATGCTTAGTTTGTGAATTATGTCTGTCTGTTGAAGTGTGCCCCTGGCTGTCTGTAAAAAAAAATAAAAAAATAGTGCTTTGTGGGTTGCTTAATATAAGAAATTTGAAATGATTTATACTTTTACTTTGAATTTTTGACACTTAAGGATATTTTAGCGATTACATTTACTTTTGATACTTAAGTATATTTAAAACCAAATACTTTTAGACTTTTACTCAAGTAGTAGTTTCATTAGTGACTTTCCTTTTTACTTGAGTCATTTTCTTTTAAGGTCTCTTTACTTCTACTCAAGTATGACAATTGGGTACTTTTTCCACCACTGCATTTAAACCCCTTAGAGATCAAAGTAAAGGTTAATGTCAAACTGACCTGAGATGGTGTAAAACAGTGGAAGATGCTGAGGGGAGGACGGCTCATAAAAATGGATACCATTCCACCTATTCTGCTCCAGCCATTACCACCAGCCCATCCTCCCCAATGAAGGTGCCACTAGCCTCCTGTGGTGTAAAAGTAATTTCTGATGATTCATTGTCTGTATGACATTTCTCAACCTATAAGACCAAACACCCTGATCTATATATTATATGGTGAGTTTATAGAGGTATGTTTTCGACCTATTTAAGTTTGCAGAGGATGCTTCACGGCCAGTTAGGCATAGCAGCTACAAGGACCAATACACTCATCAGAAGACTGAATCAAGATTCAACCACAGAGCACGAGAGATAGAGAGAGAGATAGAGAGAGAGAGAGAGAGAAGAGGGAGAGAGAGAGAGAGAAAAAGAGAGAGAGGGTGGAATGCTGCTCTTTACCGCCCTCCTGTGGCATCTCAGGACTTTGTAATGTGGCTACTCAGAGTACAAGGTAGGCCTAGAATGAAGGTGGAAAGTTAATAGTTCGATTAAAGCATAGAATTAGCATTAGTCATTATATTTCTGTGGTTAAAAGTAGGGGGGTGGAAGTAGCATCTTCGGCGGGGTAACCTCTACATTCAGCGCCAGGTATACCTTCTCAGATTGCCAGATCTTTGTTGTTTCTAGAGTAAAGTCTGGGGATAAATATTGAGCAAAATTAACAGTCTTATATCAACTTCTCTATGTCACTTGTGAACATTTTAGTGCTTTATGCCGTAAACAGATAAAAAACATTTTTTTACCTCATAGTTGTATGTTTGGGTTGAACGTCTAAACTTCTTGACGAGCGGTATTTCTAATCACGAAGGAATGATCATAAATTAACAGAAAAACGGCTGACCTTGTGGTTTCTGGTTTGGTTGATATTTTTCTTTCAAATTGAATCTAGATTCCTAGAGTGCCCGTTTTTCACACAGAGATCTGAAATGAGGAGGAGGATGATGATGGTGGTGGTGGTGATGATGATGATGATGATGACGGTGAGGATGAAGGCTAGTCTCCCTCCCCAGTTATCCCTTTATTTTTCTAATCGGAACTGTGACAACCTCTCTAAAAGCAGAATCGTATTTCTTCATTAATGAGTATTACAAATGGAGTGATATCCCCAGAACGCCACAGAACTGATCTCTGTCTATCAGGGTTATATTTAGTAGATGAGCCACGGAACTGTCTCTCTCTCGGCTAACTCCCTCAGGGCGCACATACTAAGGGTGCATCCCAAATTGCACCCACCCTATTCCTTAAATAGTGCACTACCCATAGGGTTCTAGTCAAAAGCGGTGCACTATAAACGGTATAGGGTGCCATTTGGGACACACCTACGATTCTGCTTGGCAACCAACAGCCAATCACTGTGACTGCACCCTCTTTTAATTTTCGTTCACCCACACGGCAACACTCTGTTCCGAGCTGTGATATACTGTATCTGTGAATTACAAAAGAAGAGATTGGAGGCATGTTGGGACCTGCTTTGGGATGGGCTGTGGGGCTGAGACAGGATTCTAGAATACGCCTTTAGAAATGCTCTCAGAATTCTACCTCAGAATGTTTCAAAACCCACTTGTCTATCTGTCTCTCAGAGTGGAATATTGGTTTCGGGAAACTTCTAGAACTTACTTTGACAAAACGGTTTGTGGAATTCTAACTCACAGAAATATATTCCACAGAAGTGCACACGCAGACAGAATAATATTCTGCAACATGCTTGTGTAAAACCTGGAGGGTTGAATTCCAGCTGTGTGAATTCCAGAACACACATTTCTAGACTCTCTCTGTTGAGCTGACAACCACCCACTGTTTCTGTAAGGCAATGTTTACCTTTTAGTGTTTCAGTGTTTCAGATCAAGTCATCAAAACCAACCACCTCTCCAACTGACCACTATGCTATGTCCAGTGTGTGTGTGTGTGTGTTTGTGTGTTGAGTGCTTCCACATGTGTGCTCTGGCTGAGGTTGGAGGGGGTGGACAGATGCTCAGGGCCCAGGGAGTCAGAACAGCAGGACCAGCTGGCCCCACTTAACATAAGACAGACCCACACACACACACACACACACACACACACACACACACACACACACACACACACACACACACACACACACACACACACACACACACACACACACACACACACACGCTCGACATACACACACACTGGACGGACATACACACACATTGGACACACATGCACACATGCACGCACACACTCGCGCCCACACACACACACACTAATGGGCTACTTATTCACTGTGTTAAACATTAGAGGTTAAACAAAGGTTAATGGGGGCAAGGGTGTAAAGTGAATGAGTTAAATCATAGAGAGACGTTTGAGAGCTGAGGCTAAAGAAAACTGCCGTAAAAATATATTGAGAAGGCAAAGTAGTTACCGTATTCTATATTTTACTGACCTTATTCCCTGAGAAAGGGGGAAATGAATGCTCTCGTTTGAGAGAAAAGAGAAATGACTCTCGTCTTCCTAATCTGTAAACCGCCGATAGAGAGGGACACACACACACACACACCCCCACACACACCAGGATTGACCAGTACATGTTTACCTCTCCCCCCAGAGTGTGTTTAGATTAGAACCCACCTGCAACACTCTAAAGTAGAACATTCTAACATTCCAGGTCACAGCGTTTCATATCAGTGCTGGACAGGGAAGCCAAAGCCGCGACCTAAGTTTGACAGTGTGTGCAGGCTGAAATGTGTGTGTTTAGACAGAGAGGACAGATACAGATTGAGTTGTATTGGGTTGCAACGTTTCCTCTTTGGAGGATTTCCGGATTTCCTGCCTTTGGGGAATCTTCCAAATGGGATTTTTGGAAAACCTGTGAATTCCGGGAAAGTTGTGGAATTTTGTAACCCTTTTTTCGCAACCCTAGACAAAGGACAGATACAGAGTTGTAAAATCAGGTTGATTTACAGTCAGGTTTTCTGTAGTCCAGCAGCCCAGGTTGTGGGATTTTATTTGATGAATCCCAAAGTTCTTACTAATGCTTTTGACCTGGCATAGTTCTGTTGGGCCGTTCTGTGTGTGTGTGTCTGTGTGTGTGTGTGTGTGTGTGTGTGTGTGTGTGTGTGTGTGTGTGTGTGTGTGTGTGTGTGTGTGTGTGTGTGTGTGTGTGTGTGTGTGTGTGTGTGTGTGTGTGTGTGTGTGTGTGTGTGTGTGTGTGTGTGTGTGTGTGTGTGTGTGTGAGCGCGCAGGTGCGTGCGTGTCCCACCCCAGTCTCCCTCATGGTGTCTTGTGAGCCAGGTTTTTCCACGGTTACCATTAGTAGCTTTTCCATGTGTTCTCTTTGTCATATGACTGACTGTATAACTAACTGTCCTAAAAACACAGTTCACGCAGGAACGTGTGTGTGCGTGTGCATTCGCGCGTGTGTGCGTGTAAGAACTTAAACTTGTACATTTCCAACCCTGGATTGACCAATTGGATTACTAGACTAAATCCTTAAAACCTCTAGCTATGAATAACATTTTACAGAGATTTGCCTAGAGGCTGATCTATTTGTGTTTTCTTAAGAGATATCCACAAGCACAGATCTAGGATCAGCTTACTCTCCATCAATCCTAACCATAACTATTATAGAAAAAGAAAAAACAAACTGATCCTAGATCAGCATGTAGCTGAACTTTATTCTAGCAGCAACCATGGATGTGGTCTGGGAGAGATTTAGTACCTGTAACAGTCTACTGTTCTTGGCATGTTTTCAGTTATCTCTCATCTTATTTTTTAATTGGCTGAGAGCAGTGGTCGTTGTTGGTCATGGAAAGAAAAAACAATCCCTGGAAAAGAAGACAGAGCATTCCCGAGGAATAATCTAGAGAATTCCTGGACATTTTATTGGGATTCCAGGATGTTTAAAAAAATATATACATATATATTTTTTATTTCACCTTTATTTAACCAGGTAGGCCAGTTGAGAACAAGTTCTCATTTACAACTATGACCTGGCCAAGTTAAATCAAAGCAGTGCGACACAAACAACAACACAGAGTTACACATGGGATAAACAAACAAGTCAATAACACAATAGGGGAAAAGTCTGTATACAGTGTGTGCAAATGAGGTAAGATGAGGGAGGTAAGGCAATAAATAGGCCATAGTGGCGAAATCATTACAATTGAGCAATTAAACACCAGAGTGATAGATGTGCAGAAGATGAATGTGAAGTAGAGATACTGGGGTGCAAAGGAGAAAGAAAAAAACACATTATGTCAATGTGGTGAGGTGTGCGTGCGTACGTGTGTGTGTGTGTACGTGTGTGTGTGTGTGTGTGTGTGTGTGTGTGTGTGTGTGTGTGTGTGTGTGTGTGTGTGTGTGTGTGTGTGTGTGTGTGTGTGTGTTTAGTGGCAGGGGTTTCCTCCTAGTCTTTTGGTCATTTCACTTCAAACAACACCAAGTGGCACCCTATTCCCCACATAGTGCACTACTTTTGATCACGGCCCGAAGGGCTCTGGTCAAAATGAGTGCACTATGTAGGCAATAGAGGGTGCCACTTGGGACGCCCGCAGAGAATTCTCAAGGAAAATATTACGTTTGAACTTCCTTGTCTTGGTAGAACCTTGTAACAGTAAACATCAAGCAGTGATGAAAGCACTGAAATCCTCCAAAGTTCGGAAAATGCCAACTCAGTCTAAATTACAATATGTGTTATGCACTGGCAAGCACTGGCGCATGTGCAGGCACTCTCTCATTTGCACACACACACACCGTGACATTCTGGTTACGGGCGGGGTAGGTACCCCTCCGATTCTGTAGAAGAGTGGTGTCATTGTGCAGTACATGCTGACTGTGTGTGTGTGTACGCCTGTGTGTGTTTCGTATGTGTCTGTGACTGTGTGTTTGTGCGTGTGTGTGTGTGAGTGTGCGTTTATCAGGGCAGGGCCGGGTAAAGATGTGTAATCATCAGTCAGTCTTTGATGAGTGGGGGAATTCCAGTCTCGTCTCGCTAATTCCCACTGTGCATTTCTTCCGCTCCTCTCCCCTTTCGCACTCCTCCTCACCCCTCTCCACCACCTCTGTCCTTTATGCTCCAACTTCAGTCTATGTAGCCAAGTTACGCTAGCTCTATGTATAGAACTAGCATTTCTATGTACCTGGCAGTATACTCTCAAACTCTCTGTTTGTGTACAGTTGTACATCTCCATGTCAAAAGTGTTACCAATATTTCCATTTAGTTTCCAAGCCCTTTGGGGAAGATATTTTATGGAACATGCATGGATTCTATCAAGATTCTAACTGATGAGAAGAATGTTCTAACGTTCTAAGAATTCCCTCCTGACAGGCCGAAGAACTTTCTAGAAGAGAGAAAGAGAGAATATGAGAGTGGGGGGGGGAGAAAGTGTAGTGGGGGGGGGAGAAAGAGGGAGAGTGAGTGCGAGAAATAAGGTGAATTCGTAAGGGAGAAAGGGGAGGGGGACACATTGCTAGAGCTCACTGACCCCCCCTGACTGGATTACATGCCCCAGTGGTGCAGTGTGAGGGGGAGGGGGGCGATGGCTAGAGGGCTGGGCGTGGGAGAGACAGACAGCATTGAACTGAAGCAGACCAGATACTAATCAGGGATCCAGAGCTTGTAAAAACACCCCCGAAAACAAACGGACGCATACGCACACACTCGCTCGTCTAGGGAGGTGCAGAGGGTGTGTGTGTTTGCATACTCGCAGCGGCTGCCAGTTCTGCCAAGCCCTTAGATGCCCTCTGACTGCCCCCCCCTCCCCACACACCCCGTCTCCTGATATGACCCCAAAGGGGCAGGGTAGGGTGGCAGTGAAGGCCCAACATGGACCTTTAGGCCTTGAGGTGGGCTATGAGTTCGTTTTTTAGAAATCACAAACATTTGTGATCTACACAGGCAACCTTGCCTTGACCCTCTTCTTGTGTCTCTTCATGTTAATGCTGGTCCTCATTCAACCCGTCCCTTACACGTTCTCACTCTCAAATCGAATCAAAGTTTATCGGTCACGTACACAGATTTGCAGATGTTATCGCAGGTGCAGCGAAATGCTTGTATTTCCAGCTCCAACAGTGCAGTTATACCTAGCAATAAATACAAAAATATACACTTAATACACTTTTAAAAATAAAAGTTACTAGAACACAATATATACATATAAAGTGGGTAAAACAGTATGCAAACATGATTAAAGTGACCAGTGTTCCATGACTCGATGTACATAGGGCAACAGTCTCTAAGGTGCAGGGTAGAGTACTGGGTGGTAGCCGGCGAGTAACAGACTAAAGTTCAGGGCGTGGAACTGGGCGGAGGCCAGCTAGTGGTGACTGTATAACAGTCTGATGGCCTGGAGATAGAAGCTGTTTTTCAATCTCTCGGTCCCAGCTTTAATTCACCTGCTGTATACTGTCTCCGCCTTCTAGATGGTAGCGGGGTTAACAGGCCGTGGCTCGAAGTGGCTGAGGTACTTGAAGATCTTCTTGACCTTCCTGTGACCCCGGTTGCTGTAGATGTCCTGGAGGGCAGGCAGTGTGCCCCCGGTGATGCCCTCTGGAGAGCCCAGCGGTTGCGGACAGTGCAATTTGCTGTACCAGCCTGACAGGATGCTCTCAATGGGGCCAAGCTGAATTTCTTCAGCCTCCTGAGGCTGTCGTCAGTGATGTGCACGCCGAGGAACTTAAAGCTTTCCATCCACTCCGCTGCAGCCCCGTTGATGTGGCTAGGGGTCGTGCTCTCTCTCTCTCTGCTGTCTCCTGTAGTCCACGATCAGCTCCTTGGTTTTGTTGACGTTGAGGGAGAGGTTATTTTCCTGGCACCACTCCGTCAGGGCTCTCACCTCCTCCCTGTGGTCTCAGCGTGGCGGAGGGGAAGCAAGTTGGGACAACAGACTGGGATATGGAGAAATGTAATATGTCCATCAACACTCCAGCCAGCTGCTCTGCACATGCTTTGAGGACATGACTTGGGATGCCGTCTGGGCCGGCAGCCTTGCGGGGGTTAACACGTTTCAATGACTTACTCACGTTGGCCACGGAGAACGAGAGCCCACAGTCCTCGTAGACGTCGGGGGCCCGCGTCGGCAGCTCGATGTTGTGTGTCTATCTCTCTCTTTATCTCTCTCTCTCTCTCTCTCTATCTCTCTCTTTCTCTCTCTCTCTCTCTTTCTCTCTCTCTCTTATTTCACCCTCCCTGTTATTGCTCTTACAGACATGTGTTATATCATTACTGGGAAACCATTTAACAGTCGGTTAGTGTTTGAGCTCTGGCCAAGCCCCGATGGTTCTTTATAACTACCCCCAATTAGACAACGCCGCAGGGGGGAACAGAGAGAGAGAGGGTGGGGAGACAGAAAGACTGAGAGAATCAAAGAGAGTGAGAGAGAAAATGGATAGAGGAAGTCTGAGGTCAGAATATAATTGAATATGATATGAAAGTGACATGTTCCTACTTCCAGGTTGTCACCAATAATTTCTTGACTAGGCTTCAAGATTATATTATCAAATTCACCAAAACTAGGTCATTTAAGATACACTTTATATTTAACATTTTACTGTTATTTGTGTATTGATTTGCCCTTTTTTCTCCCCAATTTCGTGATATCCAATTGGTAGTTACAGTTTTGTCTCATCGCTGCAACTCCCATACGGACTCGGGAGAGGCGAAGGTCGAGAGCCATGCGTCCTCCGAAACACAACCCCGCCAAGCCGCACTGCTTCTTGACACACTGCTTGCTTAACCCGGAAGCTAGCCGCACCAGGAAACACCATGCAGCTGGCAACCGTGTCAGCGTGCACTGCGCCTGGCCCGCCACAGGAGTCGCTAGAGCGCGATGGGACAAGGATATCCTGGCTGGCCAAACCCTCCCCTAACAACGCTGGGTCAATTATGCACCTCCTCATGGTTCTCCCGGTCGCGACCGGCTGCGACACAGCCCGGGATCGAACCCGGGTCTATAGCGATGCCTCTAACACCCCGATGCAGTGCCTTAGACAGCTGCGCTACTCGGGAGGCCCCCCCCAAAATATTTGACGCTTAAGAAGTAAGGCACACTGACAAATTCTAATGAAACGGTTGTCGCTTTTCGGGCTTTGTGCGTCTTCTTGGCCGTCAAATACGCTGAAAAGTAAATTCACTCGGAAACACGTATAGGTGTACATTTTAATATACAGGTAACTGCCAAAATAAAGGAAACACTTTATGAGGGGTAAATAAGTAAATGAGGGATACAAAGTATACTGAAAGCAGGTGCTTCCACACAGGTGTGGTTCCTGAGTTAATTAAGCAATTAGACTCCCATCATGCTTAGAGTCATGTAAAAAAAAAAATGCTCAGTTGCCCATTATATTGGTACCATGGCTAGAAGAAGAGATCTCAGTGACTTTGAAAGAGGGGTCTCAAAGGGGCATAAAGGAGTTTAAAGTGTGTGTGTGTGTGTGTGTGTGTGTGTGTGTGTGTGTGTGTGTGTGTGTGTGTGTGTGTGTGTGTGTGTGTGTGTGTGTGTGTGTGTGTGTGTGTGTGTGTGTGTGTGTCACCAGATCTCAACCCAATTGAACACTTATGGGAGATTCTGGAGCGGTGCCTGAGACAGCATTTTCCGCCACCGCAGTTTGGAATTTCTTGTGGAAGAAGGGTGTCGCATCCCTCCAATCGAATTCCAGACACATCAAATGATATTTGTCACATGCACTGAATACAACTTGTGTAGACCTTACCGTGAAATGCTTCCTTAAGAGCCCTTAGCCAACGACGCAGAGTTTTTAAAAAAGTAAGTAAAACAAATTTGCTAAATAAACTAAAGGAAAAATAGTACCACAATAAAATAATAATAACGAGGCTATATACAAAGGGTACCGGTAGTTAATGTGGAGGGGTACAGGTTAGTCGAGGTAATTGAGGTAATATGTACATGTAGGTAGGGGTAAAGTGACTATGCATAGATAAGACTTGTAGAATTTATGTCAAGGTGCATCGAAGCTGTTCTGGTGGCTCGTCGTGGCATAACGCCCTTTTAAGACACTTAATGTTGGTGTTTCCTTCATTTTGGAAACATCTTATATGACCGCATTTTCATGACTTTGACGATGGAAATGTGAGGTTCATTCTTATCCTACAAAACGAGGGTCCAGGAAGTGTCACTTTCATACCGTATAGAACTTGGCTTTTTACTTTAACATTATTGTTACTTGATTCATAGTTTTGCTATAGAATCCAGAGTGAAAGTATGTTGTCAGGGAAATGTTGTGAACATGACGCCTCACACACGACGAGGTCGAAGAGGCCAGATGGTATAACATTGTAGCTACATTACAGCATTACAGCTCAGACCCGGTGTTATGAGTTAGTCTGTTGGCTCAGAACTTTCTGTGACTTCCTATCCGCTTCTTCCTTTCCCTCTCCTTCTGACAACCTGATACACTTGACATTTACATCAGTGACATTCTATGACAGTCACTCAGGGGATAGTAACACACACACACACACACACACGGTGCAGTTTCTCAAGAGATAAATCAGATCAAGCCCGAACTGTGCGATGTAGTACGCCGTTGTAGTTTCCAACAGGCCAATATTCTACACAGTTTATCGCAGAAAACGTGGTAATTAACTACAATGACCATAATCCATTGCGTGCTTACTTTTCCGGTCTGCGTGTTTCTTTGACGCCTGCTACATTAGGTTAGTGCGGGGCAGACATGGAGAGAAGAGACAGGAGAATGTGAGATCGAGAGGGATAGAGAGCAGTTGCTTGGCGAGGTATCTCTACCTGAAAATACATGATCTAAGTTGGAATTGATATTCAGCATAGTTGGTATTCAGTCATAATAGTATGCCGTATTTAATTTACACAACAATTCAAATATTTTATTTAAAGTAAAGTCATGTGAATAAATGATGGTTAATAAGTGATAATCAGTAATGGGAATTCACTACCATCATGGGACATGTTTTATTCTGTGTTGTTACCGCATTTAACCCACATAATGCTGTCACGTTCCTGACCTATTTTTATGTTATTTTGATTATTGTTTAGTTGGTCAGGGCGTGAGTTGGGGTGGGCATTGTATGTTGTGTGTGTTTTGGTTAGTCTATGGGTGTTGTATGTGTATGGGATAGAGTTTGTTAGGTTGTCTAGTTATGTCTATGGCTGCCTAGATTGGGTCTCAATCAGAGACAGCTGTCATTCATTTGTCTCTGATTGGGAGCCATATTTAAGGTAGCCATAGGCAGTAGGCTTTTGTGGGTAGTTGTCTTGTTTAACGTTTGTTGCTTGTCTGGGCACTTGCGTTATTTAGCTTCACGATCATTTGTTGTTTTGTTTGTTTGTAATAGTGTTTTCGTTTCATGTTCATCTTCGTTCGTTTAATTAAAAGAAGATGGCTTATTTTCCTCATGCTGCGTTTTGGTCCGTCTCTCCTCCACACGATCGTGACAGAACTACCCACCACAACAGGACCAAGCGGATTGAGGAAGGAGAAAAGGAACTAAAACAATGGAGAGAAGAGGAATGGAGTTGGGAGCAAATTTTCAATGGAGAAGGACCCTGGGCTAAGGTTGGTGTGAATCGCCGCTTGCGGGAGGAGAAGAAGGCAGCCACAGCCCAGGAGCGCTGGTATGAGGAGGCAGCACGTAAGAGAGGCTGGAAGCCCGAGAGGCTCACCCAAAAATTTCTTGGGGGGGGGCTAAAGGGGAGTGTGGCGAAGCCGGGTTGGATACCTGAGCCAACTCCCCGGGCTTACCGTGGAGTAAGAGGGCGTCGTACTGGTCAGACACCGTGTTATGCGGTAAAGCGCACGGTGTCCCCAGTACGCGTGCTTAGCCCAGTGCGGGCTATTCCACCTTGCCGCACTGGGAGGGCTAGGTTGGGCATCGAGCCGGATGCCATGAAGCCGGCCCAACGTATCTGGCCTCCAGTACGTCTCCTCGGGCCGGTGTACATGGCACCAGCCTTACAGGTGGTGTCCCCGGTTCGCCTGCATAGCCCAGTGCGGGCTATTCCACCTCGCCGCACTGGCAGGGCTACGGGGACCATTCAACCTGGTAAGGTTGGGGAGGCTCGGTGCTCAAGAGCACGTGTCCTCCTTCACGGTCCGGTATATCCGGCGCCACCTTCCCACCCCAGTCCAGTACCACCAGTGCCTACACCACGCACCAGGCTTCCAGTGCATCTCCAGAGCCCTGTTCCTCTTCCACGCACTCTCCCTATGGTGCGTGTCTCCAGCCCAGTGCCTCCAGTTCCGGCACCATGCACCAAGCCTCCTGTGCGTCTCCAGAGCCCTGGACGCACTGTTCCTTCTCCCCGCACTCGACCTGAGGTGCGTGTCCTTAGCCCGGTACCTCCAGTTCCGGTACCACGCACCAGGCCTACAGTGCGTCTCAGCCGGCCAGAGTCTGCCGTCTGCCCAGCGGCGTCTGAACTGCCCGTCTGCCCAGCGGCGCCGGAACTGCCCGTCTGCCCAGCGGCGCCTGAACTGCCCGTCTGCCCAGCGGCGCCTGAACTGCCCGTCTGCCCAGCGGCGCCTGAACTGCCCGTCTGCCCAGCGGCGTCTGAACTGCCCGTCTGCCCTACGCCGTCTGAACTGTCCGTCTGCCATGAGCCTGCAAAGCCGCCCGTCTGCCATGAGCCTGCAAAGCCGCCCGTCTGCCATGAGCCTACAGAGCCGTCCGCCAGACAGGAGCCGCTAGAGCCGTCCGCCAGACAGGAGCCGCTAGAGCCTTCCTCCAGACCGGATCAGCCAGAGCCTTCCGCCAGACCGGATCAGCCAGAGCCTTCCGCCAGACCGGATCAGCCAGAGCCTTCCGCGAGCCATGACCAGCCAGAGCCTTCCGCGAGCCATGACCAGCCAGAGCCGTCAGCGAGCCATGACCAGCCAGAGCCGTCAGCGAGCCATGACCAGCCAGAGCCGTCAGCGAGCCATGACCAGCCAGAGCCGTCAGCCAGCCATGACCAGCCAGAGCCGTCAGCCAGCCATGACCAGCCAG
Organism: Salvelinus alpinus; assembly: GCF_045679555.1. Lineage (NCBI taxonomy): Eukaryota > Metazoa > Chordata > Actinopteri > Salmoniformes > Salmonidae > Salvelinus > Salvelinus alpinus. The sequence continues at coordinate 49,069,759 of NC_092096.1, read as the reverse complement.
AGCCGTCAGCCAGCCATGACCAGCCAGAGCCGTCAGCCAGCCATGACCAGCCAGAGCCGTCAGCCAGCCATGACCAGCCAGAGCCGTCAGCCAGCCATGACCAGCCAGAGCCAGCCAGCCAGGATCCGCCAGCCAGCCAGGATCTGCCGTCCCTCAGCCCGGAGCTGCCGTCCCTCAGCCCGGAGCTGCCGTCCCTCAGCCCGGAGCTGCCGTCCCTCAGCCCGGAGCTGCCGTCCCTCATCCCGGTGTTGCCCCTTATCCCGGTGCTGCCCCTTATCCCGATGCTGCCCCTTCAGTTAGGTGGGTTTAGTTGGAGGGTGGTCATTGGGGGGGGGATACGGAAGCGGGGAGTGACTATGGTGGTGTGGGGACAGCGTCCAGAGCCGGAGCCACCACCGTGGACAGATGCCCACCCAGACCCTCCCCTAGACTTTTGGTGGTGCGTTCGGAGTACGCACCTTGAGGGGGGGGTTATGTCACGTTCCTGACCTATTTTTATGTTATTTTGATTATTGTTTAGTTGGTCAGGGCGTGAGTTGGGGTGGGCATTGTATGTTGTGTGTGTTTTGGTTAGTCTATGGGTGTTGTATGTGTATGGGATAGAGTTTGTTAGGTTGTCTAGTTATGTCTATGGCTGCCTAGATTGGGTCTCAATCAGAGACAGCTGTCATTCATTTGTCTCTGATTGGGAGCCATATTTAAGGTAGCCATAGGCAGTAGGCTTTTGTGGGTAGTTGTCTTGTTTAACGTTTGTTGCTTGTCTGGGCACTTGCGTTATTTAGCTTCACGATCATTTGTTGTTTTGTTTGTTTGTAATAGTGTTTTCGTTTCATGTTCATCTTCGTTCGTTTAATTAAAAGAAGATGGCTTATTTTCCTCATGCTGCGTTTTGGTCCGTCTCTCCTCCACACGATCGTGACAAATGCATTTAATAATTGAAACCGAAATCGAAAACCGTGATTATTTTTTAACGATGGAACTGAAACCGAACCGTCCTCAAAAAGCACTAATTGCTCAGCACTAGTGACGACAAACACACACACACACACACACACACACACACCACACACACACACACACCGAGAGTTGACCTGTTTGGCTCTATCACGCACAGCTAGAGGCAAAACGAGAGATAAGAGAGAGAGGCGAGGCAAAGAGCTGTAACCGAGGGAGTGATGGATGGAGGGAGACGAATGGTCTGACAGACAGAGGCTGGAGGGAGACGGATAGATACAGAGGGAACGAGGGAAGAGAGGGAGGAGAGTGGCATCCTAGCTGTTGATTAACTGTTCCCATGTGTGTTGACACAGTGCCAGGCAGGTACTGGACTGCTCTGCCCTGCATGTATGCCAGGCAGGAGATGAAACAAACAGGACGCTGGGCAGGAATGTCAAGCGTTATCTAGACTGACAGAGCCGACCAGTGCCCAGAGACACTCTAGGTCCGGACCAAGGTGTCTAACCCAGACCATAGCCAGACCCAGATGAAGGTAACTGGTAACCCAGGAAAGAGTACCAAAACAAGCTTAAACTAGGGTGAGGGGTTCCCTGATGGTAGAGGTTAGGTCTCGAGACTTACAGTACTGTTGAGATAAAGGATATGCTATGTCTGTAAGGGCCTTCCCTTCTTTCCCTATTGTCCACGGCTCACTGGCTACCCAGGCTAGAGATGTAGGCCTACTCTTATTTAGAATATGTACAGAGAGAGAGATGAATGCTAGGCCCAGGCTTCTATAAGGGACATTGTATTTGTCACGTGCGCCGAATACAACAACTGTAGACTTTACCACAAAGTGCTTACTTCCCAACAATACAGTTAAAAATTATGAAAATGTCCAAATAGATAAAAAAAAAAAAATAGTAATACAATATAATAACACAATAAAATAACAGTACCGAGTCAGTGTTCTGGGGTACGAGCTAGTTGGGGTGATTGATTGAGGTACTATGTACAGTACATGTAGGTTTGGTTAGGTGACTGATTGAAGTACTATGTACAGTACATGTAGGTTTGGTCAGGTGACTGATTGAAGTACTATGTACATGTAGGTTTGGTCAGGTGACCGATTGAAGTACTATGTAGGTAGGGGTGAAAAGCAGAAAGTCCAGGTAGCCATTTGATTAACTGTTCAGCAGTCTTATGGCTTTGGGGTAGAAGCTGTTCAGTAAATGTTTGATCGCAGACTTGGTGCTTCGGTACCGCTTGCCGTGCGGTAGCAACCACTTGGGTGGTTGGAGTCTTTGACAATTTTTAGGGCCTTCCTCTGACACCGTCTGATATAGAGGTCCTGGGTGACTGGGAGCTCGGCCCCAGTGATGTACTGGGCTGTATGCACTACCCTCTGTAGCGCCTTGCGGTCAGATGCCGAGCAGTTGCCATACCAAGCGGTGATGCAGCCAGTCAAGATGCTCTCAATGGTGCAGCTGTATAACTTTTTGAGGATCTGAAGACCCATGCCAAATCTTTTCAGCCTCCTGAGGGGGAAGAGGAGCTGTCGTTCCCTCTTCACGACTGTGTTGGTGTGTTTGGACCATGATAGGTCCTTAGTGATGTGGACACCGAGGAACTTGAAGCTCTCGTCCGTCTCCACTACACCGTCTCGACGTGGATGGGGGCGTGCTCGGCCCTCCGTTTCCTGTAGTACACAATCAGCTCCTTTGTCTTGCTGACGTTGAGGGAGAGGTTGCTGTCCTGGCACCGCACTGACAGGTCTCATCGTCGTCAGTGATTTCCCTAGCACCATCGTGTCGTCGGCAAACTTAATGACGGCGTTGGAGTCGTACGTGGCCACGCAGTCGTGGGTAAACAGGGATTAAAGGAAGGGACTCAGCACACATCCCTGTAGCCCCCGTGTTGAGGGTCAGCGTGGCGGATGTGTTTTTGCCTACCCTCACCTTCTGGGGGCGACCCGTCAAAAAGTCCAGTATCCAATTGCAGAGGGAGGTGTTTATTCCCAGGGTTCTTAGTTTTGTGATGAGCTTGGTGGCCACTATGGTGTTGGACTTTGAGCTGTAGTCAATGAACAGCATTTTCACGTAGGTGTTCCTTTTGTCCAGGTGGGAAAGGGCAGTGTGAAGTGCAATAGAGATTGCGTCATCTGTGGATCTGTTGGGGCGGAATGCTAATTGGAGTGGGTCCAGGGTGTCTGGGAGGATGGTGCTGATGTGAGCCACGACCAGCCTTTCAAATCCTTTCATGGCTACAGATGTGAGTGCTACGGGGCAATAGTCACTTAGACAGGTTACCGTGGCATTGTTGGGCACAGGGACTATGGTGGTCTGCTTGAACGATATGGGTATTACAGACTGGGTCAGGTTGAAAATGTCAGTGAAGAACCTTGCCATCTGAGTACACGTCCAGTTAATCTGTCTGGCCCTGTGGCCTTGTGAATGTTAACCTGTTTTGGCCTACGGTATGTTACTGCCACCCAGTGGTAGTACATAACACATCTGAACTCACCGCTTTTCTGCGGTTTCCTTTTCTTTTTTCCCCCTTCTCCTTTCTCTACATTGATAGAGTGGAGTTACTCCATGTAACGTGATTGCGAGGACGCGAACTCACTCCCTTTGTCCCTTCGCGCCATTGCCCGTGTTGTTTGTTGACTCTATCTATTCATGTTCAGATGAACAATAGTACTTCTTTACATTCAAGTGTATAGATCAAGTCATTAAGTTGCTTATTTGGCTTAAAATCCCATTTTAGTTTGTAACATTTGGAAGTCACCAGCTCCTGAGACTCGTCTTGGGTAGACTCTTCCCACAGCCGCTGTTTGGTGTTCTTGATAGCGCACGACTGTCTCGTGTCACTGGTAGGTCCCATGTGAGCATTTCCGGTTTCAGATTTTCTTTACCTAAAAAATGTTTTACTCTGTAATGTTCGTGCTAGTCCAGACAGATGCCGCATTCAAAACAAATGGAAACGGGGGACTCGGAAATCTCTGACTTCCGACTTCAGTGTGTTTAAGACAACTGTGAACTAAATGACTTACTCACGTTGGCCACGAAGAGCGAGAGCACACAGTCCTCGTAGACGTCGGCGGCTCACTCACTCTCTCTCTCTCTTTCTCTCCCTCTCTCTCGTTCTCTCTCTCGCACTTGTTCTCCCTCCTCTCTCTCTATCTCTCTCGTTCTCTCTCTCTCTCTCTCTTATCTCTCTCTATATCGCTCTCTCCTTATTTCTCTCTCTCTCTCTTATCTCTCTCCATCCTACAGGCCTGTCATGGCTGTGCGGCGGGATCAAAGTGTGACTGCAGCGGAGTAAAAGGAGGCAAGGTGAGTGTGAAACACACACACACACGCACACACACACACACACACACACACACACACACACACACACACACACACACACACACACACACACACACACACACACACACACACACACACACACACACACACACCTACAGTAATGACCTACTGTAGAAAACAACCATAACATGACACATGACACCATAACAATGACACTTTTATGTGTGTGTGCTATCTGCTGGTAAGAAGAGTTTGTTAGAACTGTGTGTTCTATGTGTAATGTTCTATGTGTGATGTTCTACGGGTGATGTTCTACGGGTGATGTTCTATGTGTGATGTTCTACGGGTGATGTTCTATGTGTGGTGTTCTACGTGTGATGTTCTATGTTTGATGTTCTACGTGTAATGTTCTACGTGTGATGTTCTATGTGTGATGTTCCACGTGTGATGTTCTACGGAAGATGTTCTATGCGTGATGTTCTACGTGTAATGTTATATGTGTAATGTTCTATATGTAATGTTCTATGTGTGATGTTCTATGTGTGATGTTCTACGTGTAATGTTCTACGTGTGATGTTCTATGTGTGATATTCCACGTGTGATGTTCTATGTGTGATGTTCTACGGGTGATGTTCTATGTGTGACGTTCTACGTGTGATGTTCTACGGGTGATGTTCTATGTGTGATGTTCTACGGGTGATGAACTATGCGTGATGTTCTACGTGTAATGTTATATGTGTAATGTTCTATATGTAATGTTCTATGTGTGATGTTCCATGTTCTATGTTCCACAGGGCGAGAGGGGTTTCCCAGGACTACAGGGTCAGCCAGGCGTACCAGGTTTCCCCGGACCTGAGGGGCCAATCGGAGGCAGGGGAGAGAAGGTAGGGGCTGCTTCCTGGATCTTGTTGTAGGAGCAACATAACACCTGACTATCTGGGAACTTGAAAACTAATCATTTTCTTCCCTTATCTCCCTCTCTCTCTCCCTCCTCTCCCCCTCTGTCTTTCTCTCTCTCAGGGTAGTGACGGACTTTCAGGGCCATCCGGTCCAAAAGGAATTAGGGTGAGTGACCCAGATTTATTAACTTGACAAAGTCCCACACTTCTCTCTGTAATATTTCAATTTTCAGTGTACACCATCCTGGAGTGTAGTACTTCCCCCTGTCCATCAGAGGTCCTCGTTTCACTCCAATAAAACAGAAGCTCCATGCTTTTGTATTGACAGCTGTTTCTGAATTGAATGCATCATTACACAAAGTCATCATAACTTATGTTGTTAGTTTATCCTCCTCGTTATTCCCACAGGGACCTCCTGGACTGCCCGGATTCCCAGGAACACCAGGAATTCCAGTAAGTTTCCAACCATTCCCAGTTCTCACCTATTGTAGCCTACCCGTCTGCATCCCTTCTGATACAGAGATGAGTCCCAGTTATCCTCCATTCTCTGGACGTGTGTAATTGCACACTTTCTCGCATGCATTTTTCTCCAGCCAAGATCATTTCAAAAAAATTGTCCCAGCCTATGCTTACACTAATCCCATCCTTTTAAATGAATGACGGGAAGTGTGCAAGTGCACACTTCTGGAAAAGGGTGGAGAATTGAGATGTTGCCATGATGGAACGTATGCTGAACTTTCTCTGGTTGTTTTTGACCTGGCCTGATATCCAGTATGTATTGTCACCACTGAGTCATGTGACCTCACTTCCTGTCTGATGTTTGACTTCCTGTTGTCCTCTGTGTGTTCTCTTCTAGGGTCTCCCAGGACAGGACGGGCCCCCGGGCCCAAGAGGAACTGCAGGCTGCAACGGGACTAAGGTAGGTTATTATGGTTACTACCGACTGACAGCCATACAACTCTGTCACGTCCTGAAGGAACTCGGGTTCTCCTTAAACTGGCCTAAGTGGTCTATCACACCTGGCCACTAGATGGCAGCATATTGTAAAAGTAACCTATGGGCTGGAGACTGTTGATGCAAAATGAAAGGATTGATTGTGTCTCTTCTTAGGGCGAGAGAGGATTCCCTGGAAGTCCAGGGTTCCCCGGACTGGAGGGCCGATCGGTGGGTCACACACATACACACACTTCTCTGTCCTCTCATACACCTACATCCAGGTTTTTCCCCTGTCCTCTTCAATTCTGCATATTACTGACTGTTTTACTGACTCCGCTTATGTATTTTTGACTGTTGTTTGTATGATATTGTTTAACCTACTTGTGTGTTATACTCGCTGCTCTTGCCTCATGACAGGTCGTCATTGTAAATAAGAATTTGTTCTTAACTGACTTACCTGTATTAAAATATAAATACACATGTCAACCTTGTCATTTCTCTGTGTGGAAACTTGGAAAAGGGAACTAATGAGACTTTGAAATGTATTCATTATCTCTCTGCTCGTTTGCAGGGTCCACCTGGTCTGCCGGGACAAAAGGTTACTATTCCTTCCGCCACTGTTCTCAACGGTTGTCGTCTTTAGATGAAATACTGTACATGTACCAGGCTTATCTGTCTGTGTAGCTGTGCTAGTCGTTCTATGTCCGTAGCTAGTACCTGTGTGATGTGTTGCGTTCTAACCGCTTCCCGTTGTCCCTCTACAGGGAGACCCAGGTGATGTCATCTCAAATGACCGCTTTGGACAGAAAGGAGGTGTAGGTTTACCTGGCTTGCCTGGAGTTCCCGTGAGTGTTGTATATAGAACCATAGAACCATTTTGAACTTAACGGATTTAAAAAAAAAAAAAGGGGGACATTTGTAGACTTTGTCAAGCGTTTTTTGTTTTTTTTCTCATCAAAATGGTAGTCTAATGTAATATATTGCTCGTATTTGGATGATCAGAATCAATAAAACACGAATGGTAAATCATTATGAGAGATCCGTGGAGGCTGCTGAGGGGAGGATTGCTCATAGTAATATCTGGACCGGAGCGAATGGAATAGCTTTCGACCATGTGCTCGATGTATTTGACAGCGTTCGACTCATTCCGCTCCAGCCATTACCGCGAGCCCGTCCTCCCCAATGACGGTGCCACCGACCTCCTGTGTAAGAGATGTCATGTAAACCGTTTCAACGCGTAGCTTTGTGGGTAACGCTTGTGGTGTCGCTCTTGTTTCTAGGGTAGCCCAGGCCTTGCAGGATTGTCAGGCCCTGTCGGTCCACCTGGCCCCAGAGGTTATGAGGTACGCTGATACAACAGCTCTGACAACTTTTTCAGCTCGAGACCCAAATGAGATATTGAACTTCCTCCCGTGACCCAAACGACCTCATTTAAGAAGAAATAGGGTGCAAATATAGTTCTCATAACTTGTGACCTACCTTTCACATGCCCAGGGCACACTTTGGGTCCCGACTCATAGTTTAAGAAAACCCCTGAGGTACAGTTACAACCCAAGTCGTCTTAACTACAACCGCCACTCGTCCGTTATGTTCTGAGGGATTTTGCACAGTCAAACTGGTCCCAGACCTGTTAAAACGTTATGTTCTGAGGGACAGTCAAACTGTCCTCAGACCTGTTGTGACATCCAGTAGTGTGTTTGTGATCTGAAGTCTCACAGATCAAGATATGAACTTATCCAATGTAGTTTAGAGAATAATAATGTTTTATTGTACTGTCAATAGTTATACAGTATACCGTGCGTTATTAATAAAGTTGTGTGTGTTGTTGTTAATATTGTTTTGTGTGTTGTTAATAAAGTGTTGTGTGTTGTTTTGTAGGGTCGTTCTGGGCCTCCTGGTCCTCCCGGCCCTAAGGTGAGTTGCTTTACACCCTGAATCATGCACGCACGCACACACACGCACACGCACACGCACACACACACACACACACACACACACACACACACACACACACACACACACACACACACACACACACACACACACACACACACACACACACCCTGGGGCGGCAGGTAGCCTAGCGGTTAGAGCAACTCGATCTGTCCTTGAGCAAGGCACTTAACCCTAATTGCACCAGGGTTGCCGTCATTAATGGCTGATCTCTGGCCGTGACCCCACTCTCTGTTGGTGTTTCAGGGGGAGTGTGATACGCCCCAAAAAACGTTCCATTCACACCACACACTTGTACATGTGTGAAACAGGACAAAAATAAGCACTCCGTATTTGACCTTTGACACACACACACACACACACACACACACACACACACACACACACACACACACACACACACACACACACACACACACACACACACACACACACACACACACACTGATAATAAACTCTGGTCAACTGTCTATTCGGTGTACTACACTCAGTTCAACTACTGTACACACACTTGTCCATACACACCTAATGTCTATTACTGTGTGTACATAATGCATTTTACCTGCAGGCTTTAAGTAAAGTGTTACAGAATACAGTAATACATGTGTTTGTCTTGGTATTCTTCTACTATAGGGTAACATGGGATTGAACTTCCAAGGTCCCAAAGGAGATAAGGTAGGGTCAGCAAGAGAAAGACTGTCGTCAATGGGTGGTAACGATTTGCACTACTGAATACTGATGAGTTTGTGTGTGTGTGTGTGTGTGTGTGTGTGTGTGTGTGTGTGTGTGTGTGTGTGTGTGTGTGTGTGTGTGTGTGTGTGTGTGTGTGTGTGTGTGTGTGTGTGTGTGTGTGTGTGTGTGTGTGTGTGTAGGGGGATCCAGGTTTGCTGGGGCCTCCCGGTCCACCAGGACAGGTCGGGGAGCAGAAGAGACCCACAGAGTTAGAGATCCAGAGAGGAGAGAAAGTAATGTTCTACATTTCACACTGTCCCTCGTTAATCAGGAATCCCTTCCATTTCTTTGACCTCAGAAACTCCATGGAATCACTGAATTATTAGGATCTCTATAAAGTTAGTATCTTCTGCGTCGTCATTCAAAATGGACCAGTTGTACCTTTTTCCCTTTCCCTTTCCCATTTCTTTTATTGTCATTTGTAGAGCTTGTAGAACATCAATAGTGGTTTAGTCGTTTCTGTTATGACATGTAATGTAAACTGCCAGCCGTGAGTGTGCTCCTGTTTGGCTGCAACTGGATGCGGTCTTGTCCTGGAGGCAGAACTGAGCGATTTCCAGCTATGGGCCAGCTGCAAAGTCAAAATTGACTATATTGTAAAAATGAATGGAAACGAAACTGAGCTTTTTGGTCTTAGTTTAAGGTCAGGGTAACTGGACTGACCCTAGTGTTCTGACATGTGTCGCCTCCCATTAACAGCACCACCATGCCTCTTAGTTTCCTGTAACTGCAACTCTCACAATGACCACTAGATGATGGCATTCAGCTTCTTTATGAGAACTTCCATTGTCCTATATTACTGGGTAGTCCAACTTAATATACCCCTCTATCGTTTAGCATTTAATTGTGAAAGGTATTGTTTTCTATTCATATCTTGCCGATTTCTTTCAAATGTCAGATTTGAACCCGTTTGACATGATGTCTACATTCTTAACTATTCATGAAAACGGAATTAACAATAATTTATTGATTTTACAA